>NW_012115633.1:3735107-3774323 GCF_000951035.1 Colobus angolensis palliatus | reverse complement strand
TCCTGCCTCAGCCTCCCAAGTAGCTGGGACTACAGGTGCCCGCCACCATGCCCAGCTAATTTTTTTGTATTTTTAGTAGAGATGGAGTTTCACAATGTTAGCCAGGATGGTCTCCATCTCCTGACCTCGTGATCCGCCTGCCTCAGCCTCTTAAAGTGCTGGGATTACAGGCGTGAGCCACTGCACCCAGCCCAATTTTTGTATTTTTAGTAGAGACAGAGTTTCACCATGTTGACCAGGCTGGTCTCCTAACTCCTAGCCTCAAGTGATCTGTCCGCCTTGGCCTCACAACGTGATGTATTACAGGCATGAGCCACTGTACTCAGCCTACAGTATGTTTTTGAGGGAAATTTTATGGGTTGCTTTAGTGCTTATCATGTACATCTCAACCAAATCTCCTTCAGATTTGTTACTAGTTTTATTCCAGTGAGGCATAGAAACATTACCACTATATGACTCTACTTTCTCTTCCTCCTCTTTATGCTATTATTGTTATACATGTTGTATCTTCTATAATTGTTAATATAATTTTGTATTAGAAGGGAAAAGAAAGGAGAGCAAGTGTACATTTATAGTGTTAGATGACCCTTCTTATTTACCATTTTGTGTTCTCTTCATTGGTTCCTGTGGAATCGTGTTACCATGTGGTGGTGTTTCCTTAGTTTGATAAAGCTTTGTTCCCATGCACCACTCTTCTGTTACTCACAGATGTATGACATTTCTATATGTTATAGGTACAACAGTACAATTATATACATATTTTATGCAGTTTTTAAAAATCAGCTAAGAGAACAAATATGCACATATGCTGAGTTTTAATTAGATAATTACTTTTACTGACACCCAAATTTTTCATGTGGGCTTGTGTGGATTCTTAGGTCACTTGCCTTCAGCCTTAAAAAATTCTGTGTTTCTATTTTATCAGGTGAGTCTGCAAGCAATAATCAGTTTTTGTTTATCTAGAAATGTATTTATCATGCCTTCATTTTGTTGTTGGTGGTGCTTTTCTTAAGTTTTTTTTTTTTTTAGAGCAGCTTTAGTTTTACAGAAAAATTGAAAGGAAGGTACAGAGATATCCCGTAATTCCTTCCCCCACATATGCATAGCCTTCCTTTTATCAACATCCCCCACCAGAATGGTGTATTTATTACAGTTAATGAACCTGTGTATACACATCTTTCTTACACAAAGTCACTAATTTCTATCATGGTTAATTCTTGGCATTGTACATTCTGTGAGTTTGAACAAATGTATAAAGATATCTGTCTACCATTATAATGTCATACAGTCATATAGAGTAGTGACACTGCACTAAAAATCCTCTATGCTCTGCCTGGTAATCATTCCCTCCACCCTAATCCCTGGCAACCACTGATCTTTTTACTGTCTCCATAGTTTTGCCTTATCCAGAATGTCATACAGTTGGAATCATATAGTATGTAGCTTTTTTGGAGTACCTTCTTTCACTTAGTAATATGTATTTAACTTTTCTCCATGTCTTTTCATAGCTTGATAACTTACTTCTTTTCAGCACTGAATTATGTTCCATTGTCTGGATATAACATTTTATTTATCCATTCGTCTACTGAAAGACATCTAGAAGGTTGCTTCTAGGTTTTGGCAATTATGATTAAAGGTGCTATAACCATACATGTGCACGTTTCCATGTGGAGATAAATTTTCAACTCCTTTGAGTAGATACCAAGCAGAGCAATTGTTGGATTGTATTGGTAAGAGTATTTTTAGTTTTATAAGAAACTGCCAAACTGTCTTCCAAAGTGGCTGTAACATTTTGCATTCCCGCCAGCAAAAGAGTTCCTTTTGCTCCATTTTCTTGTCAGCATTTGGTGGTGTAAGTGTTCTGAATTTTAGCCATTCTAGTAAGTATGTCCTGATGTCTCATTGTGGTTTAAATTTGCATTTTCTGGTAATATATGATGTGGAGCATCTTTTCTTGTACTTATTTGCCATCTGTATCTGTATCTTCTTTGGTGAGATATCTGTTAAGGCTTTGGGCCAATTTTTAATTTCTAAGGTAGAAGCTTAGATTATTGATTTTAGATCATTTTTCTTTTTTAATGCAGTCATATGTCATTTAGTGATCAGAATACATCCTGAGAAATGTGTCATCATTAGGTGATTTTGTCCTTGTGCAAACATCATAGTGTTCTTACTCAAACCTAGGTGATTTAGCCTACTACATACCTACACTATATGGTATAGCCTATATCTAGACTACAAACCTGTATAAGATCTTACTGTACTGGATACTGTAGACAATTGGAACACAATGGTAATTATTTTGTATCTAAGCATAGAAAAGGTACATTATAATATGGTATAAAAGATAAACAATGGTATACCTATATAGGGCACTTACCATGAATGGAGCTCGTAGGACTGAAAGGTGCTCAGGTGAGTCAGTGAGTGAGTGTTGAGTGAATATGAAGGCTTAGGACATTACGGTACACTACTATCAACTTTATAAACATGGTACACTTAGACTACACTAAATTTATTTTTAAAATTTTTCTTTCTTCAATAATAAATTAATCTTAGCTTACTGTAATTTTTCACTTCTTAAACTTTGTTTTTTTCACTTTTTGACTCTTTAGTAATACCACTTTGTAATAACTCTTTTGTAATAACACTTAGCTTAAAACACAAACATATTGTTCAGCTGTACAAAAAAGATTTTTTTTGAGAGGGAGTCTTGGTCTGTTGCCCAGACTGGCGTGCAGTGGCGTGATCTCAGCTCATATATCCTTATTCTGTCAGCTTTTTTCTATTTAAAAAAATTCTTTAAACTTTTTTGTTAAAAACTAAGACACAGACACACACATTAGCCTAGGTCTACACAGGGTCAGGATCATCGATATCACTGTCTTCCACCTCTGTATCTTGTTCCACTGAAAGGTCTTCAGAGGCAGTAACACTCATGGAGCTGTCATCTTGTATGATATCAATGCCTTCTTCTGGAATACCTTCTGAAGGGATCTGCTTGAGGATCTTGAGGATGTTTTACAGTTAACTGAAAAATAATAAGTGAAAGGAGCATACTTTATTATTATTGTTATTATTATTATTTTTTTTTGAGATGGAGTCTTGCTCTGTCGCCCAGGCTGGAGTGCAGTGGTGTAATCTTGGCTCACTGCAACCTTGGCCTCCTGGTTCAAGCAGTTCTCCTGTCTCAGCCTCCCGAGTAGCTGGGATTACAGGCATGCACCACTATGCCTGGCTAGTTTTTTTGTGTTTTTAGTAGAGACAGGGTTTCACCATGTTGGTCAGGCTGGTCTCGAACTCCTGACCTCAGGCGATCCCCACCTCAGCCTCCCAAAGTTCTGGGATTACAGGCATGAGCCACCACGCCTGGCCATGGAGTATACTTCAAAATAATGATAAAAAGTATAGTATAGTAAATACATAGCTTAGTACTATAGTCATTATAAACATGTACATAATTATATGTGCTATAGTTTTATACAGCTGGCAGCACACAGTAGGTCTGTTTACAACAGCATCACCATGAACATATGAAAAATGCATTGCACTATAAGGTTACAACTGCCATGACATCATTAGGTAATAGGAATTTCAGCTCCATTGTAATCTTACAAGACCAACGTTGTATATGAGGTGTGTTCGTTGACAAAAATATTATCATTATGTGGCACATGACTGTATATACATTTAGTGCTATAAATCTCTAACCATTGCTTTCACTACATCCCACAAATTTTGATAAGTTATGTGTTGCTTTCATATAGTTGAAAACATTTAAAAATTTCTCATCAGATTTCTTGTTTGACCCATGTGTATTTAGAAGTATTTTGTTTTCATTTATTTTGGGATGTTCCATGTATCTTTCTGTTAATTGATTTTTAGTTTAATTTCATTTTGATCTTGGAGAAGATGTTACATAATTTGTTTTTAAAAATCTGTTAGCATGTGTTTTATGGCCTAGAATGTGATCTGTTTTGATGAATTTTCCATGTAATCTTGAGGATATGTATTCTGCTATTGTTGGATGAAGTGATCTGTAAATGTCAATTATATCCAGTTGATAGGTGGTGTTATTGAGTTCAAATATATCTTTATGGATTTTCTGCCTGCTAAATCTGCCCATTTCTGTGAGAGATCTTGAAGTCTAAGGACTAATTTATTTCACTTTGCAGTTTGTTTTTGCTTTATGTATTTTAACACTCTGTTGATAGGTATATACGTGTTAAGAATTGTTGTGTCTTCTTGGACAATTGAATCCTTTATCATTGTGTAATGCCCTTCTCTATCCTTGATAACTTTCCTTGCTTTAAGTCTATTCTGCCTGAAATTAATAGGCTACTCCTCCTTTTCTTTGGTTAATGTTAGCATGATATATCTTTCTTCAATCCATTTATGTTTAGTTTATATGTATCTTTACATATGAAGTGGGTTTCTTGTAGACAACATGCAGTTGGCTCTTGTTTTTTATTACACTTTGACTTGTCTTTTAATTGGTGTGTTGACCTTTAAAATGATCATTGGTATAATTGGGTTAATATCTACCGTATTTGTTACTGGTTTCTATTTGTTGTTCTTGTTCTCTGTTCTTATTTTTATTTTCCACTCTTTGAGCATTTTATGTGATTCTCTTTTTTTTCTCATCTTCTTAGTATAACCCTTAACACTTCTTTCTTAGCTTTTAAAATGGTTGCCTTAGAGTTTGCAGTATACTTTTACAACTAATCCAAGCCAACTTTCCAATAACACTGTTACACGTTTACAGATAATGTGGAGTATAATAGCAAAATTATCCTAATTTCTCTTTCTGTTCCTGGCATTCATTTTACTAATATGTAAGCATACATAAATACATATAAGAGCATACATAATTGAATACATGTTGCTGTTACTATTTTGAACAACCATTATCTGTTAGGTCAATTAAGAATAAAAAAATAAAAATAAAATTGTACTGTCTTTATTCCTTCATCAGCTCTTCCTTTCTTTATGTAGAACTGAATTTCTGACCTATAATTCCTTCTTCTGTAGAACTTCAATACTTCTTGCAAGGCAGTTTTACTGGCAACAAAGTCACTCAATTTTTGTTCATCTGACAAAATATTTTTCCTTTAC
Organism: Colobus angolensis palliatus; assembly: GCF_000951035.1. Taxonomy (NCBI): domain Eukaryota; kingdom Metazoa; phylum Chordata; class Mammalia; order Primates; family Cercopithecidae; genus Colobus; species Colobus angolensis. Next base: position 3,769,208 of record NW_012115633.1, on the reverse strand, counting down.
TTTTGAAGGATAATTTTACTCACTACAGAATTCTAGATTGGTAATTTTTTTCTCTCAACAGTTTCAACAGTTCATTTTTTTTAATTTTTTTTTTTGTTTTGTTTTTGTTTTGAGATGGAGTCTCGTTCTGTTGCCCAGGCTGGAGTGCAGTGGCATGATCTCAGCTTACTGCAACCTCCACCTCCTAGGTTCAAGTGATTCTCTGGCCTCAGCCTTCCGAGTACCTGGGATTACAGGTGTATGCCACCACATCTGGCTAATTTTTAGTAGAGACAGGGTTTTGCCATGGTGGCCAGGCTGGTCTTGAACTCCTGGCCTCAAGTGATCTACTCACGTCAGCCTCCCAAAGTGCTGGGATTACAGGCGTGAGCCACCATGCCCAGACCCCTCTCAACAGTTTAAACATTTCACTCTACTCTCTTGCTTGCATTGTTTCTGAGAAGAAGTTGTTATCTTTGCTTCTCTATAAATAAGGTATATTCACCCCCTTCAACTTCCTTCAGAAATTTGTTTTTGTTAGATTTTTTCTGTAGTTTAAAAATGATGTGCCTAAGTTTTTGCGTTTTTTTTTTTTTTTTTTTCCTGCATTTATCTAGCTTGCTTTCCTTAGTTTCTCAGATCTGTGTGTGGTTTGGTGTGTGACAGTAATTTGGGGAGATTCTCAGTCATTGTTGTTTCAAATATTTCTAATGTCCCTTTTTCTCTTTCTTCTACTTCTGGTATTCCCATTAAGTGTATATCTTTTATAGTTTTCCCATACTTCTTAGATATTCTATTTTTTTAGTCTTTTCCCTGTTTGCTTTTCAGTTTTGGAGGTTAGTAGTAGTCCATTGTGTAGATGTAGCATATTTTAAAAAGCTGTTCACCAGTTGATTTATGTTTGGTGTTTTTACACTTTTTGGCTATTATGAATGCTGTTGCTCTGAAATTGATATGCAAGTTCTTCTGTGAACATACTGTTACTGAAACACCAGGGGTTTGGTCTAGGTCCTGTTGCTTGCTGCACGGAAAGCCAGTGACTGAGACAAAGAGTATTGCCAAAGAAGAAGGCTTTAATTGGGTGCTATAGCTAGGGAGATGGGAGCTCAGTCTCAAATCCCTCTCCCTGACCAACTAAAATTAGGGGTTTAGGTAGCAGGGAAAAATGTAACAATGGTAACAATGTGGAACCAAACAAGAGCTAGGGAGGGGCAAGGAAGCAATCATGATGAGGGGTCCAGCATTTCATTGTTTGGATGTGGTGATCTGGTGAATTTCAGTTCTTTGATACTTTCTGAGAGCAGAAGTATCTGCCAAAGTAACTCAGAGTAGAAGGTTGTTTCCTGAAGAAGGAACTCAGATAAACATAAGTTTTAAGCTTAAAGAATTTCTTTGTTTATATTAAAAAACTATCTGTGGGACTGTTGAGTTGGTTTCAGTATGTGTGCAGCTCTCTTGTATATACCTAGAGGTAGAATTGTTAGATCATGTTATCTTTGTATTTTACTTTTTAAGGAACTGACATTTTTCTCTGAAGTGGCTGCACTGTTCTGCATTCCCACTAGAAATGTTTGAGGGTTTCCAGTTTCTCCATATTCTTATCAACACAGTCCTTCATCTCCTTTTTCATTAAAGCATTCTAAGTGGGTGTGGAATGGTAATCTTTTTCGTTTTGATTTGCATTTCTCTAATGGCTAATGATATTTTCATGTGTTTATTGGCCATTTGTATATGTTCTTTGGAGAAACGTCTATTTAAATTATTTGCCCATTTTTCAGTTGGCTTAATTGTGTGTGTGTGTTTTGTTTGGTTTTGCTTCTTTTTTGAGACAGAGTCTTGCTCTGTCACCCAACCTGGAGTGCAGTGGCCTGATCATAACTTACCACAGCTTCGACCTCCTGGGTTCAACCTGCCCTTCCAGCTCTGCCTCCCGAGTAACTGGGACTACAGAGGGGTCTACGACCACCTCTGGCTACTTGTTTACTTTTTTCATAGAGACAAGGTTCTACTATGTTGCCCAGGCTTGGCTTGAACTCCTGGGTTCAAGTGACCCTCCTGCCTTGGCCTCCCAAAATACTGGGATTATAAGCATGAGCCACCACACCTGGCCCTTATCTGTGTTTTTATTATTAACTTGTAAGAGTTCTGTATGCTTTTAGTGTACACGTCTTTTTTTTTTCCAGATGTATGATTTGTAAATATTTTTTCCCATCATTGGGTTTTATTTTCACCTCTTAAATATCTTTTTTTCCATAAAAGTTTTTAGTATGTTTTTGGTTGCTGCTGCTTTTTGTGTCACATGTAAGAAACCTTTTTTTTTCTTTTTTTAAAAAAAAGGTCATAAAGATTTATACCTGTGTTTTCTTCTAAGACCTTTCTAGTTTCAGCTTTTCGATTTAGATGTATGGTCCATTTTGAATTAACTGTTTTGGTGGTGTGTTAGGTAGGTGTCCAGATTTATTACTTTACATGTGAATATTCAGCTGTCGTAGCACCACGTTTTAAGAAGACTGTTCTTTTACTATTTAAAGGTCATGGCACCCTTGTGAAAAATTAGTTTACTGTAGGTGTATCGATTTATTTCTGGATTTTCTATTCAGTTCCATTGGTCTATATGTCTATCCTAATGTCAGTTCCACCTTACCTTAATTAATGTAATTTTATAATAGGTTTTAAAATTGGAAAGTGAGAGTCCTATAACTTTGATTTCTTTTTCAAGGTTGTTTTGGCTCTTCTGATTCTTCTGTATTTCTATATGAAGTTTAGAGTAAGCATTTCCATTTCTGTGCTCTTATCCCCAGCCTGTAGGTCTCTTCCTGTCCCTTTCCTGGTGGTTGTGTGTGGGAGGCCAGAGGTGTATTCCAAATGGAAAGAGATTGCATTCTTGTAGTGATCTGGTGGTAAGCTTGGCCTGAAGATTTCAAGATGGGACATGGTTAAAAGATACGTTGTTCTACTTTTATGGTATGAAATTCCCCATATAAATTTAACATGACCAGAAATTTTGAGATTGTCAAATGAAACACAGTAACTACCTTTGAGAGAGTCATTGGAAGTTTGTATTCATATATATTACAGTGGAAGATGCAGCATCATTAGTAAGGATTGAACCAGAATTAAATAAATGGCATTAATGAACTGCAGCAGATATATGTTATTTCAGTACTAACATGTCATAGTGTGTCCGGAATTGGTGGGTTCATGGTCTCACTGACTTCAAAAATGAAGCCGCGGACCCTAGCGGTGTTAACAGTTCTTAAAGATGGTGTGTCCGGAGTTTGTTCCTTCAGACGTTCAGATGTGTCTGGAGCTTCTTCCTACTGGTGGGTTCGTGGTCTCGCTGTCAGGAGTGAAGCTGCAGACCTTCGCAGTGAGTGTTACAACTCTTAAAGGCAGCGTGTCTGGAGTTGTTCATTCTTCCTGGTGGGTTCGTGGTCTCGCTGACTTCAGGAATGAAGCTGCAGACCTTCGTGGTGAGTGTTACAGCTCTTAAAGGCGGCGTGGACCCAAAGAGCGAGCAGCAGTAAGACTTACTGCAAAGAGCAAAAGAACAAAGCTTCCACAGTGTGGGAGGTGACCTGACCGGGTTGCCCCTGGCTGGCAGGCAGCCTGCTTTTAGTCTCTTATCTGGCCCCACCCACATCCTGCCGATTGGTCCATTTTACAGAGAGCTGATTGGTCTGTTTTGACAGAGTGCTGATTGGTGCATTTACAATCCTCTAGCTAGACATAAAAGTTCTCGGCAAGTCCCCACTAAGTTAGCTAGATACAGAGTATTGGTTGGTGTATTTATAAACCCTAAGCTAGTCACAGAGTGCTGATTGGTATGTTTATGATCCCTTAGCTAGACATAAAAGTTCCCCAAGTCTCCACCAGACTAAGAAGCCCAGCTGTCCTCACCCAGTGGATCCCGCCCAGGGGCTGCAGGCTGAGCTACCTGCCAGTTATGAGCCATGCCTGCACTCCTCAGCCCTTGGGCAGTTGATGGGACTGGGCGCCACAGAGCAGGGGATGGTGTCCATCCAGGAAGCTCGGGAAGTGCAGGAGCCCATGGCAGAGGGGGGTGATTGGGCATGGCAGGCTGCAGGTCTTGAGCCCTGCCCAGTGGGGAGGCAGGTGAGGCCAGTGAGAATTTGAGCAGAGCACTGGCACTGCTGGCAGACCCGGCGCAACCTCTGCAGCTGCGGGTCCGGGTGCTAAGCCCCTCACTGCCCTTGGCTGGCGGTGCCAGCTGGCTCTTCCGAGTGCAGGGCACCCACTGGAACTCGCAGCTGGCCCGTGAGCGTGCACAGTCCCGGTTCCTGCCCGTGCCTTTCCCTCCACACCTCCCCACAAGCAGAAGGAGGTGGCTCTGGCCTTGGCCAGTCCAGAGAGGGACTCCCACAGTGCCGTGGCTGGTGTGCATAAGAAAGATAATAATAAGACAGAGTCTACAATGTGTACTAAAAGCTACCTTTAAAAATATAAAAATAAGACATTTCAGGCCAGGCACAGCCGCTCATATTTGAAATCCCAGTACTTTGGGAGGACGAGGCAGGTGGATTACCTGAGGTCAGGAGTTCGAGACCAACCTGGCCAACGTGGTGAATTTTTAGTATGAAGTGCTGTTGAATTTTGCCAAAGGCCTTTTCTCAATCTACTGAGATGATCATGTGGTTTTTGTCTTTGGTTCTGTTTATGTGATGGATTAATTTTTATTGATTTGCATATGTTGAACTAGCCTTGTATCCCAGGCATGAAGCCAATTTGATCGTAGTGAATAAGCTTTTTCATGTGCTACTGGATTCAGTTTGCCAGTATTTTATTGAGGATTTTTGCATCGATGTGCATCAGGGATATTGGTCTAAAATTGTCTTTTTTTTGTTGTGTCTCTGCCAGCCTTAGTATCAGGATGATGCTGGCCTCATAAAATGAGTTAAGGAGGATTCCCTCGTTTTCTATCGATTGGAGTAGTTTTTCAGAAGGAATGGCACCAGCTCCTCTTTGTACCTCTGGTAGAATTTGACTGTGAATCCGTCTGCTCCTGGAATTTTCTTGGTTGGTAGGCTATTATTACCTCAATTTCAGAGACTGTTATTGGTCTATTCAGGGATTCGACTTCTCCCTGGTTTAGTCTTGGGGGAGGGTGTGTGTGTGCAGGAATTTATCAATTTCTTCTAGATTTTCTAGTTTATTTGTGTAAAGGTGTTTATAGTATTCTCTGATGGTAATTTGTATTTCTGTGGGGTCAGTGGTGATATCCCCTTTATTATCTTTTATTGCATCTATTTGATTGTTCTCTCTTTTCTTCTTTATTAGTCTTGCTATTGGTCTATCTATTTTGTTGATCTTTTCAAAAACCAGCTCCTGGATTCACTGATTTTTCGAGGGATTTTTTTGTTTCTTTATCTCCTTCAGTTCTGCTCTGATCTTAATTATTTCCTGCTTTCTGCTAGCTTTTCAATGTGTTGGCTCTTGCTTCTCTAGTACTTTTAATTGTGATGTTAGGGTGTTGATTTTAGATTTCTCCTGCTTGCTCTAGTGGGCATTTAGTGCTAAAAATTTCCCTCTACACACTGCTTTAAATGTGTCCCAGAGATTCTGGTATGTTGTGTCTTTGTTCTCATTGTTTTCAAAGAACATCTTTATTTTTGCCTTCATTTTGTTACGTACCCATTAGTCGTTCAGGAGCAGGTTGTTCAGATTCCATGTTGATGAGCGGTTTTGAGTGAGTTTCTCAATCCTGAGTTCTGTTGATTGCACTGTGGTCTGAGAGACAGTTTGTTATAATCTCTGTTCTTTTACATTTGCTGAGGAGTGCTTTACTTCCAACAATGTGGTCTATTTGGGAATAAGTGTGATGTGGTGCTGAGAAGAATGTATATTCTGTTGAGTTGGAGTGGAGAGTTCTGTAGATGTCTATTAGGTCCACTTGGTGCAGAGTTGAGTTCAAGTCCTGGATATCCTTGTTAATTTTGTGTCACGTTGATCTGTCTAATGTTGACAGTGGGGTGTTAAAGTCTCCCATTATTATTGTGTGGGAGTCTAAGTCTCTTTATAGTTTTGTAAGGAATTGCCTTAAGAATCTGGGTGCTCCTGTACTGGGTGCATAGATATTTAGGATAGTTACCTCTTCTTGTTGAATTGATCTCTTTACCATTATGTAATGGCCTTCTTTGTCTCTTGTGATCTTTGATGGTTTAAAGTCTGTTTTATCAGAGACTAGTATTGCAACCCCTGCTTTTTTTTTGTTTTCCATTTGCTTGGTAAATCTTCCTCCATCCCTTTATTTTGAGCCTATGTGTGTCTCTGCTCGTGAGATGGGTCTCCTGAATACAGCACACTGATGGGTCTTGACTCTATCCAATTTGCTAGTCTGTGTCTTTTAATTGGGGCTTTTAGCCCATTTACATTTAAGTTTAATATTGTTATGTGTGAATTTGATCCTGTTGTTACGATGTTAGCTGGTTATTTTGCTCGTTAGTTGGTGCAGTTTCTTTCTAGCATCAATGGTCTTTACAATTTGGCATGTTTTTGCAGTGGCTGGTACCAGTTGTTCCTTTCCATGTTTAGTGCTTCCTGCAGGAGCTGTTGTAAGGGAGGCCTGGTGGTCACAAAATCTCTCAGCATTTGCTTATCTGTAAAGGATTTTATTTCTCCTTCACTTATGAAGCTTAGTTTGGCTGGATGTGACATTCTGGGTTGAAAATTCTTTTCTTTAAGAATGCTTAATATTGGCCACCAGTGTCTTCTAGCTTGTAGAGTTTCTGCCATGAGATCCTCTGTTAGTCTGATGGTCTTCCCTTTGTGGGTAACCTGACCTTTCTCTCTGGCTGCCCTTAACATTTTTTCCTTCATTTCAACTTTGGTGAATCTGACAATTAGTGTCTTGGGGTTGCTCTTCTTGAGGAGTATCTTTGTGGCGTTCCCTGTGTTTCCTGAATTTGAATGTTGACTTGCCTTGATAGGTTGGGGAAAATCTGGTTAATATCCTGAAGTGTTTTCCATCTTGGTTCCATTCTCCCCGTCACTTCCAGGTACACCAATCAAACGTAAATCAAACGTACATTTGGTATTTTCACATAGTCCCATATTTCTTGGAGGGTTTGTTCGTTTCTTTTTACTCTTTTTTCTGTAAACTTCTGTTTTCACTTCGTTTCATTCATTTGATCTTCAATCACCTTTCTTCCACTTGATCGAATCAGCTACTGAAGCTTGTGCATGCATCATATAGTTCTCGTGCTATGGTTTTCAGCTCCATCAGTTCATTTAAGGTCTTCTCCGCAGTATTTATTCTAGTTACCCATTCGTCTAATCTTTTTTCAAGGTTTTTAGCTTCCTCGATATGGGTTTGAGCATTCTCCTTTAGCTTTGAGAAGTTTGTTATTACTGATCTTCTGAAGCCTACTTCTGTCAACTCGTCAAAGTCATTCTCCATCCAGCTTTGTTCCATTGCTGAAGAGGAGCTGTGATCCTTTGGAGGAGAAGAGGTGCTCTGGTTTTTAGAATTTTCAGTTTTTCTGCTCTGGTTTCTCCCCATCTTTGTGGTTTTATCTACCTTTGGCCTTTGATGATGGTGACCTATAGATAGGGTTTTGGTGTGGATGTCCTTTTTGTTGATGTTGATGCTATTCCTTTCTGTTTTTTAGTTTTCCCTGTAACCGTCAGGACCCTCAGCTGCAGGTCTGTTGGAGTTTGCTGGAGGTCCACTCCAGACCCTCTTTGCCTGGGTATCATCAGCGGAGGCTGCAGAACAGCAAATATTGCAGAACAGCAAATGTTGCTGCCTGATCCTTCCTCTGGAAGCTTTGTCTCGGAGGGTCACCCAGTTGTGTGAGGTGTCAGCCCCTACTGGGAGGTGTCTCCCAGTTAGGCTACTCGAGAGTCAGGGACCCACTTGAGGAGGTAGGCTGTCTGTTCTCAGATCTCAAACTTTGTGCTGGGAGAACCACTGCTCTCTTCAAAGCTGTCAGATAGGGAGGACTTTTAAGTCTGCAGAAGTTTCTGCTGCCTTTTGCTCAGCTATGCCCTGCCCCCAGAGGTGGATTCTACAGAGGCAGACAGGCCTTGTTGAGCTGTGGTTGGCTCCAGCCAGTTCGAGCTTCCTGGCCAGTTTGTTTACCTACTCAAGCCTCATCGATGGCGGACGCCCCTCCCCCAGCCTCGCTGCTGCCTCGAAGTTTGATCTCGACTACTGTACTCGCAGTAAGCAAGGCTCTGTGGGTGTGGGACCCACCGAGCCAGGTGTGGAATAATATCTCCTGGTGTGCCGTTTGCTAAGAACATTGTAAAAACGCAGTATTAGGGCGATAGTGTCCCATTTTCCAGGTACCATCTGTGATGGCTTCCCTTGGCTAGGAAAGGGAATTCTCTGACCCGTTGCACTTTCTGGGTGAGGTGATGCCCCGCCCTGTTTCAGCTCACACTCCGTGGGCTGCACCCACTGTCTAACCAGTCCCAATGAGATGAACCCAGTACCTCAGTTGGAAATGCAGAAATCACCCATCTTCTGCATTGATCACGCTGGGAGACTGGAGCTGTTCCTATTCGACCATCTTGGAATGATCGGGTTTTTCTTAATAATCCAACAAATTTGCTGTTATTATAATCCCCGTTTTAATGAAATTTGTAGGAATTGAATTATGTAAGTTAGAACAAAGAAAATTTGCAGATTCCCAAGAAAATTCTCTGAGCAGCTCTGAGTATGATTGCTAAGATTAGTAGTTTCAAACCTCTTTTTCCTTGACACGTGAAAGATGACATTTGTTATAATTTATGTGTCATGTTCTCAGATATATGCATTTCTGGCACTAGCTAATAATATCATGTCTGCCTTTTTTACTAAAAGAAAGCCTAATGGAAGGTGAATGACTAAATGTGATGGGAATCTGCTCTATTTTTTTTTTCCTTTGTTTTGTTTTTTTTTTTTAAAAGATAAAGTCTTGCTCTGTCACCCAGGCTGGAGTGCAGTGGTGTGTCTCAGCCCACTGCAACCTCTACCTCCTCGGTTTAAGCAATTCTTCTGCCTCAGCCTCCCACGTAGCTGGGATTATAGGCGTGTGCCACCATGTCTGGCTAACTTTTTTATTTTTGGTAGAGACGGGGTTTCACCATGTTGGCCAGGTTGGTCTTGAACTCCTGACTTTAAGTGATCTGCCTGCCTTGGCCTCCCAAAGTGCTGGGGTTTCAGGCGTGAGCCACTGTGCCCGGCCTGGTTTCTTAAATAAAGGAGTAAATGTAAACGTTAGTACTTTATTATTTTATGACCATATCTAACATATTTTCCTAGCTGTTGACCACAGCCCACATCATATTATGGTCATGAATGGCTGGCTTAAATGAAAGTTTAAATTTGAAAGCAGTACTATAACATTTGAGAAACAACTTTTGTGTGATACACAGTAGTTCCCTGTTTATCCACAGTTTGGTTTTCTGAGGCCTTAGTTACTCATGATCAGCCTCAATCTGAAAGTATTAAATGGAAAATTCTAGGAGTGATTAATTTTAAAGCGCATACACACCATTCTCAACAGCATGATGCAATCTCTTGCCACCCCATTCTGTCTCATCTGGGACATGAATCCCCTGTTTTGTCCCACCTATCCATGCTGTGGATGCTCCTGCCTGTTAGTAACTTAGTAGCCACTCTGTTATCAGATTGACTATCACAGCATCTCAGTGCCGTGTTCACATCACTTTTTTTACTTAATAGTGGCCCCAAAGTGCAAGAATAGTAATGCTGGCGTGTTGTTATAATCGTTCTATTATTATGTTGTTAATTTCTTACTGTGTCTGATTTATAAATTAAACTTTATTATAGGTAGGTATTCATGGGAAAAACTATGGTGAATATAGCATTTGGTACTATCCATGTTTTCAGGCATCCACTGGAGGTCTTGAAACATACCCTCTCAGAACTGATTATTATTTTGAGGTCTCATGTTTTAAAAGCAGTGTGAAGAAGGTAGGTGAGTTCAGAAAGGCAACTGAGTTGGGTTTTGAAGACCGAGTGTGATTTACCACATTTAAAGTAGAAAACGTAAATTAAAAGTAGAGCTGGGATGAAACAGGTGTGTTTAATTGTCATTGCAGGCTGGAGTATGGGACCCTAGGGTGGGGAAGATGATAAGATATTAAATTATAAAGGTGGCTTGGGGCAAGATTGTGAAGAGATGTTAGGAGTGAATTTAAGTCTTAGAGGATAGGACTAGGTATAGCCACACTAGTCCACTAAGTAATTGGGTCACAAACTCAGGTGGCCATATAAATCAGGCCGGTGATTTGAATGTGTGAAGCAGGCTGATACTAGACAATTGAAATGGGTAGGGGCTGCAGGAAAATGGAGAAAATATACTCATGGAACTATAGTAGTATTCTAGCCATTTGTTGCCGTATAAAAATACTGGTACCATGTTATCTAAACTTCTCATTTTCCGTTAGAAGTCAGGAATTTGGTTTTATATACGTGATTTTCTGATTTACTAAGTATACCTGCTACTGCACACCTATCAGATCGGCTAAACAAAACAATGAAACCCAAACATTTGACAACATTGAGTGCTATAAGAATAGGGATTAACTGGAACTGTCATACATTGCTTTGAAAACATTTTAGTACTTTCTTATGAAGTTAATAATAAATTTACCATACAACCCAGCAATCCCAATTTTAGGTATTTATCTGGATGAACTAAAAACTTACGTTCTCACAAAAAGCTGAATATGAAAGTTGATAGCAGCTTTGTTCATTGTCACCCAAAACTGAAAACCCAGATGTCCTTAAGTAGATAAATGGATGCATCCACACAGTAGGTTACTGTCAGTAATAAGAAGCAACAGACCTAATCCATGCAAAATGTGGATGAATCTTAAATGCATTTTGCTAAGTGAAAGAAGGCAGAATCAAGTATACTACAATTATCTCATGATGGAAGACAGATCAGTGGTTAAAGGGGTTGGGGTAAGGGATTGACTACCGAAGGGCAATCGCTTTGCTGTGGAATGGAGGGGGTGGGGAGTTGGGGATGAGGAAACAGTTCTTCTCGTACTATGGCATTGGATACACAACCTGTATATTTGTAAATGCCAAAGAGTGAATTTTATTCTATGCACATTTAAATAAATCAACCAGGTTGTCAAGGGAACCCAAGATGGAATGCAGACCAGTGATACAACCTTACTGAAGGAGGTGAGGAAAAGGGAACTGACCCAAGTAACTTTGGAATACAGTGTTTGTATTTTGTAACACTAAAGACAAAAAGAGCTATACACAAACATTGTACTTGAGTTGATAAATTCATTTTTCACAGCTGTATGACTTAGCAATTTTGAAGCTACTGTATATGTATACTATAATTGAATAAGTAAATACATTTCACATTGTAGATATTTAAAACTAGGAGGGGAGGAAGTTGCAAATAAGCTGTAGGAATGCTGGAATGAACCTTATGCTGGATTGGAGCTAATCTGTCAGTGGGAATTTAGGTGTTTTCTTTGAAACACACACACACATGCACAAATTCAAGGAATAAATGTAGCAACAAATCTGTGTGTATCATTTCCTATCTCTATCCACTGATAGGTCCTAAAAGCAGTGAGAAACAACCATACCTAGCACCTCCATCTTGGTTTGTAGTACCATTCTCCTGTAAGAGGAACCAGGGCTCCTTAGAAAAATGGCTGACTCTATGGCCAAGGCAGAGAAAATACAGGATGAATCTGGAGGACCATGTGTGGTCAGAAAATAAGGAAGCGTTCTGAACAAAGCAGGTAGGGGAATGTCCAAAGGACACATCCAATCTGAGTGTTACACATGGCCAAAGCTGAAACAACTTGAGTAGTGAGATAAAGAACGTTAGATTATAGCTCAAAGAATCAAATAAATACAAGTTCATACTTATATAGATAATAAATACATAATAGAGAAAGAGCAACTTTTCAGGAGAATTTAAGTTTAAAAATATAAAAGGATTGGCTGAGCATGGTGGCTTAGGCCTGTAATCCAAGCACTTTGGGAGGTTGAGGCTGGCAGATCACTTGAAGTCAGGAGTTTGATACCAGCCTGGCCAACATGGTGAAACCCCATCTCTACTAAAAATACAAAAAACTAGCCAGATGTGTTGGCGCGTGCCTGTAGTCCCAGCTACTTGGGAGGCTGAGGCAGGAGAATCACTTGAACCCTGGAGGCAGAGGTTGCAGTGAGCCAAGATTGCACCACTACACTTCAGCCTGGGTGACACAACAAGACTCTGTGTCTAAAAAATAAAATAAATAAAAATGAAGGGTCGGGGGCGGTGGCTTACTCCTGTAATTCTAGCACTTTGGGAGGCCAAGGCAGGCGGATCATGTGGTCAAGAGATCAACACCATCCTGGCCAACGTGGTGAAACCCCGTCTCTAGTAAACATACAGAAGTTAGCTTGGTGTGGTGGTCCTTGCCTGTACTCCCAGCTACTTGGGAGGCTGAGGCAGGAGAATCGCTTGAACTCGGGAAGCAGAGGTTGCAGTGAACCGAGATTGTGCCACTGCACTCCAGCCTGGTGACAGAGCAAGACTCCGTCTCACTAAAAAAAAGAAGGATTGAGGGAAATAGAAAATTATCTTTAGACCTCTCCCCCCACAGCAGTAACTGCGGAAAACAAGATCCATCAATAAGTGTTAGTGGGTAAAGCTTAATGAGAAATAGGATATTTGTGTGACTTCAAAGCATTTCCCCCAAAATATTTTTCATATTTTGCCATATTGTTATTCTATTTTATTATTTTATTTTATAATTAGTTATTATTGTTAATCTTGGCGTGTCACCCAAGCTGGAGTGCAGTGGTATGATCATAGCTTACTGTAACCTTGCCTGGTTTCTTTTAGCTGTCAGGCCTGGCTCATTTTTAAATTTTTTGTGGAGAAGGGGTCTTACTGTGTTGCCCAAGCTGGTCTTGAATTCCTGGTCTCAAATGATCCTCCCACCTCAGCCTCCCAAAATGCTGGGATTACAGGCATGAGCCACCGTTCCCAGTCCCAAAATATTTCGTAACTACACAGGGAACAGTAGTAACTTTATGTGTCGAATCCTAGCTGACATCCTCTTAACCAAGAGAGGAATGTTAAAAATGATTACGTATTGATACTGTGTACTCTCTGATATGAACTGAGGACACACGACCACAAAATTCTTTACCACAATTTAATCATGAGAAAGTATTAGACAAACCCAAACGGTGGGACATTCCACAAAATACCTGAACAATACTCTCTAATGTGCCAATTTCCTGAAAGACAAGGATAGGCAGAAGAACTGTCACAGGTGAGAGGAGACTCAAGGCATGCCAGCTAACTGCCACATGGAAACCTGGGTTGAATCCTGAAACAGAAAAGCTGATGTCTACTGATTGAAGCCTTTAATTTAATTAGTAGTGTTGTATTGATGTTAATTTGTTAGTTTTCCTAATTATACCATTGTTATATAAGATATTAACATTAACATCTCTGAAGGTAGATGAAGACCATGTAGAAATTGTCTATACTATCTTTGTAACTCTTCTGTATGTCTAAAATATGACTGGAACAAAAAGTTAAAACATTCTTCCCTTCATTGAGATTGCCAGTCCCCTAATGTGCACATATATTGAATGAGCACTGCCTTCTTATATGCACAGATGAGGGTATGTACAAAAGTAGGTAGTCTCATTTCTTTATCACTCTGTGTAGGTGGAATAGTTTCTATAAGGATGATGCAGATGTTCTTTGAACCTTGGCACCATTCTAGTGCCAAGACTCCCTGAATTATTGAAGTGCTTTTGTTTAATACTGTGAAATGCTACATGAGAGGACATCCTAGCAAATACATAATATAAATGATGATTTTGTATAAAAAAATTACCTAACATAGTGCACAGGGTATTTTTATTTGTTGGATACATGGTTATAGCATATAAATACATAGTAGAGATGGCTTTTTTTTTTTTTTTTTTTTTTTTGAGACAGAGTCTCGCTCTGTTACCCAGTGCAGTGGCGCGATCTTGGCTCACTACAAGCTCCACCTTCCAGGTTCATGCCATTCTCCTGCCTCAGTCTCCCAAGTAGCTGGGACTATAGGCACCTGCCACCATGCCTGGCTAAATTTTTTGTATTTTTAGTAGAGACGGGGTTTTACTGTGTTAGCCAGGATAGTCTCGATCTCCTGACCTTGTGATCCACCCGCCTCAGCCTCTCAGAGTGCTGGGATTACAGGCGTGAGAGATGACTTTTTAATTACAGAAAAATTTTAAGCCCAAGCTGACTTCTAAACACAATTTTGGTCCATATATCCCATAGGCATCAGTTGATATCAAGATATTTTGATTAATTTTTAACATTCATATAAGTAAACTATATTTGGAAAAGTAAATCTGCTTAGGAAAAAAAGAAGCTTGTATTGAGGGTAAACCATATATATTATATTTTAATTCTTTTTCTTTGACCCCTCTCTCCATGTTTGATGTTACCTAGAACTTAACTTTTTGAATACAAGTTGAACAAAATGATGTCATAATTTTGAAAGCATGACTTTTAAAGTACAGTTGGCCCTCCATATCCATGGGATATGTGGATTCAACCAACCATGGATCAAAAATATTCAAAAAGACAAATTCTACAAAGTTCCAAAAAACAAAACTTGATTTTGCCACACTGAGTACTACACTGAATGAAGCAATACGTAGGCATTGTGTTAGGTATTATAACTAATCTAGAGATGAGTTAAAGTATACAGGAGGATGTACATAATCTTATATGCAAATACTACATCATTTTTAGATCAGGAACTTGAGCATCCTTGGATTTTCTTGTCCTCAGAGTGAGCAGGTCCTAGAACCAGCCCCCCATGCGTACTGAGGGATGACTGTATATTACTGTTTTGAAAGAACAGATATTCAGAATCCTTTAAACATTTTACTGTGTTAGAAAATAATTTGGGCTGAGTGCAGTGGCTCATGTCTGTAATCTCAGCACTTTGGGAGGCTGAGACGGGTAGATCACGAGGTCAAGAGATCAAGACCATCCTGGCCAACTTAGTGAAACCCCATCTCTACTAAAAATACAAAAATTAGCCGGGCGTGGTGGTGGGCACCTGTAATCCCAGCTACTCAGCTGAGACAGGAGAATCACTTGAACCTGGGGGGCGGAGGTTGCAGTGAGCCAAGATCGCACTACTGCACTCCTGCATGGAGACAGAGCCAGACTCCATCTCAAAAAAAAAAAAAGAAAAGAATTTGACTGTGTACTTCTTGTTTTCATCTGGAGTCTAGGCTATAAAATATAAACATTACAGTTAAAGGCTTTTTATGTCTGTTTGTCTTACCCTAGACATTGGATATGTATTGCTGTAGAATGAGAGATCTGATTTATTTTAGCCACTAGCAGTAAATGTGGTGAAAAATTAAGACTGAAAACTACAATGTTGAGGGGTGAAAGGAAGGACTAAACATTTTTCATTGCGGTGGATTCTGCCAGTGTAGACTGCTAAATGTTTGTGGTTTGGATCTTGTTCACTCTGAACGCTTTAGGCCTTGTATAGGTTTTCCCCAGAGTATGAGGTAGTTGTGAACTGCTTTTGCTAATGGTGAGAAGGAACTATCATAATGTTATATAACAAGGATGGCATTTTGGGAGACCCAAAATTTAGGGGAAAAGGAGGATGGCAAAAACTAAGTTAGTAAAGTAACTTGAAAAGTTACTCTTTCTTTCGGGCACAGTGGCTCATGCCTGTAATCCCAGCACTTTGGGAGGCCAAGGCAGCGAGGTTGAGAGATCGAGACCATCCTGGCCAACATAGTGAAACCCCATCTCTACTAAAAATACAAAAATTAGCTGGGCATGGTGGCATGCGCCTGTAGTCCCAGCTACTTGGGAGACTGAGGCAGGAGAGTTGCTTGAACCCGGGAGGCAAAGGTTTCAGTGAGCCGAGATCACACCACTGTACTCCTGCCTGGTGACAGAGCAAGACTCTGTCTCAAAAAAAAAGTTATTCTTTCAAAATTATGATACAGTATTGTTCAACTTAATTTTGTTAAATTTTTGTTCAGTTAAGTTCTAAATAACATAAAACATGGGAGGAGTCAAAATAATTAAAATCTTTTTTTTTCTGAAAGTGTATAGACTGCCTGCATACTTACATCTATGCAAGATGGTGTTTTACTTGCCTTCTCATTTGCATCTTATCCTTGTGGCTGAGTTAGCAGGACCTGTGTGGGAATGACATAACTTCACCACCTCTTACCTGCTCCAGCTGCATCGCGTGAGAGGGCTGAACTGTGGCCTAGATTTTTCCCTAGGGCTTTCCACGGAAGTGAGTCAACACATTGTTTCTGGCTTTACTTGGTGTCCCTCCCTAATATGCAAGCTGAGGGTGCTTTGGAATTTTCCAGGTACAGTGTTGGAGAAGTTGTAACACAGGAGGAGGCCAGAGCGTAGGTTTAGTGTGGGGAGAGGGTTGGAGCAGTTGTTCAAGGGAAGCATTGAACGTGACCAAAATGGTGTGAGGATAAAAATGTTACCTGAATTAAACATGTACCAAACACTGAAAATCCCTTATTACATTTTAGTATTTTTTATCATTGTATTTTAAAATTGATTTAAATCTATACTGATTTTTTTTTTTTTTTAATGTGGATTTCAACACTTTTTTTGTGCTTTTGCCAAGAACACAGTGTTCTGTTAAGTCATTTGGTGACGAAGATTGCTGGCTTGCTGCCAGCCCCGGTCAAGTTCATTCACATAAGTTTCAGTGTAGATTCTGACTGAGTGAGGAATGTTACTCTTGTCTTTGCATGTTAGGTGGGTCTGGGAAATTAGTTGTTTTAAAACAAGCTTATTAACACTTTTGTTTTTTCAGGGTTATGGGGTTTTTTTTTTGCTTTTAAGGCTTCATATACAGACAATGCTTTGATACTAGTATCACATTCTTGTCTATTTACTGATTTTCTGTGCCTGATTTGGTGAAATAACAGCTCTCCTAACCATACCAGATTAGAATCTACCGTATAACATATTGACTCTGCTGTATCATTTTAAGGTATTATTTTATACCTTTAAAGAAAATATATTCACAAAGTGCTTTTCTCAATCATATATGTGAATTTAAAAATTGTGAAAGGTGACTTAGAAGCTACAAATACGTGGTGTTTGATAAGGTGTATATACCTATGAAGATATATCCATGTTTATGTATTTTATTAATTCCTTCACTGATAGTTCTTCCTCAGTTTCTTTTATTTCATTTGCCATCCTTTTTTTTTTCAGCCACAGAAGTGCATTGACTTGTTTGCATTAAAAATGTAACCAGTATACAAAAAGCTAAGGATTATAGCTTATTGATCACTCATTTGGCACTTAGCAGTTTTGCCTGAAAATTACACATATTTAAATAATTAAAAAAAAATTTGATTTCTGAGTGAACAAACATATTCTGCCTTACAACTAGCTCACAAGACACTCAGACACTAATGTTTTTTCTATTCATTGTAGTATTTAACCAAGGTAATACATTTATGTTGATACTGATGACTGTTGTTACTTTTTTATTGTAAATTTTTTTTTTTTTTTTAGAAACAGGGTCTTGCTCTGTTGCCCAGGCGAAGTGCAGTGGTGCAATCATAGCTCACTGCAGTCTTGAATTCCTGGGCTCAGGTGATCCTCCTGCCTCAGCCTCTTGAGTAGTTAGGACCGTAGGCGCGTACCACCATGCCTGGCTAATTTTGAAATTTTTTGTAGAGATGATGAAGATGTGATGAAGATCTGTTGCCCAGGCTGGTCTCAAACTCCTGGACTCAAATGATACTCCTGCCACAGCCTCCCAGAGTGCCAGAGTGTTGGGATTACAGGCATGAGCTACCACACTGAGCCCTGATGAAAGTTTTTTGTTTTTGTTTTCTTGAGATGGAGTTTCACTTTTGTCACCCAGGCTGGAGTGTAGTGAAGCGATCTCGGCTCACTGAAATCTCTGCTTCTCCGGTTCAAGTGATTCTCCTGCCTCAGCCTCTTAAGTAGCTGGGATTACAGGCATGCAACACTGTGCCTAAATAATTTTTGTATTTTAAGTAGAGACGGGGTTTCACCACATTGGCCAGCTGGTCACTAAACTCCTGGCCTCAGGTTATCCACCTACCTTGGCCTCTCAAAGTGCTGGGATTATAGGCATGAGCCACTGTGCCTGGCCGATGAAGGTTTTTTGTTAAAAAAAAAAAAAAAAAATACTGCCTTAATGTCTGTTGGAATGTGTGGTTTTTTTTTTTTTTCTTTTTTTTGCTAATGTCTGGTAGTTAGCATTTTTGTGATTAATCATTATGTCCTTATTCATTAATGCCTTTCTAGAATCTGATAGAATGCCTGGCTCACAGTTGCTCACCAGGTACTCAAAACCTGAACAGTGAATGGGTAACAACCATGGCTCAGATTTGCAGTAATGGAGCATTTATGTCTGGGAACCTATTTGATATCACACATACATAAAAAATAAATAAAGCAAGTAAATCACAAGTATATGTTTTTACAGACATAGATTAAGTATTTAAAACCAAGCATATTATCAGAAAGCTATTTTATAACCATTCCTTTGGGGCATTTTTCTGCATGGGTTACATTGGCTGGGCTACTTAAAATCAGAGTCCAGTGAAGTTCGAATGGAAGTTACGTATTTTCCAATTAAATCTTCCTTTGACAAAGATATTTATTCATTGTTCTTCCAAGGACCTCTAAACGCTATTAAATATTTTTTAAATGTAGATTGGACGTGCATAGATTTCTCAGAAAACCTTTTCCTGTTAAATTCTGGAAGGAGTTTACTGCTTCCTCCCACTTCCCCTGTGGTGTCTCTGTTGCAGTTGTTAGTTGAGAGCTCGGCTTGGGTATCACATCACAATAGTGCCAAGAGCCTTGGCATAGTTCTTGGTAATCATTGCCCTATTTACCTGTCTCCCCAAATAGGCTGCAGGTTCCTTGAGGGCCAGGATCATCGTGAATGAGTGAGTGAATGAATGAATGTAGCAGATACAACACATGTGGACAAGTAGTGACAGGAGCTAAAGCTGGTGGCAAAGACTTGTATGCTCATGAGCTAATGATCGAAATACCTATATCTATGATAACAGCATAATAGATACAACTGTTTAAACATTAAGTCCTCATGAAAATAGAATTGGTGATGATATACTTTTTGATTTATACTTATTCCCTTAAATTTCTCTACTTTTATCAAACAGTTTTACTCCTGAAGTGAGGGTGATGGGATAAAGTTAAGGGATCAGAGTCACTGTCATGGGAGCGTAGTCATTCAGTGAAGGCTCCCTCAGAGTATTCATCAATATTGACGCATTCCTATGGGAGCTGAGAATATTTAACAAAATATGTCTCCTGATATAATCAAAATTTTCAACCATGAGAAGAATTAAGTGGAGAAAGATTCTGCACTTAATTAGGAAAAATAGTTAAAGAAAGGAGTGTCTAATGATCACATGGCTTGGTCATTTGAAAACCTATTACCAGGATTATATACGACAGTTAAATTTTAAGTAGACTGCTCATTAACAAAGCTGAAGTGTCCCATGGGTTGACTATGTGGCTGTGATTGTATAACTTATATTTCCAGAAGAAATTTTGGTGGAAAACATGATAGCACAGACAGCACATTTGCAGTGGGCGATAGCAGAGGATAGGGGGTGGTTTGCATCTGTTACCTAAAGTAAGACCAGTATGAACATAAAGTCCTAGGAAAATTTGGTTGCTGAGCTTTGGTTTTTAAAATGTGTACAGTAAATGACAGCTGCTGTTTTGTGGGCACCTACCTACTATGTGGGGTGCTGCAGAATCTATTTTACACATACTTTCTCACTCAGTTTCCTCAATTACCCTGTTGAAATAGGGTTTATTTTGCATGTGAGATAACTTGGCTGTGTCTCAAATAAATTAAAAGCTTGCCTAGCATTACTTGCCAAGAAGGGGCAGAATGAGGACAACCAAGGGAATCTTTGAATTAGATCATTAAGAGAAGAATCCCCTTGTATTCTACCAGTCAGTTTGAGTGCTTGTGTAACATATTTTCTTAAATAGGTAGGAAATTAGGGAAAAGAGTGTGAATTTATCAGCTAGGCTTATAAGAGAACAGTTAAACTTTCTATGCTAGCCTCCTTCTTGTTCATCTTTTACTAAGATTCTGGCATCCAGATTTCTGGACCTTGGCACACTTTGGTATTTGTTATGAAGAAAGGAAAATCATTCTACCTGGTTCCCATGTCCCGACACCCACGCCATAGCTACCTGTCAGAACTCGCTGTGCATATCTGTCCTGCGTGGGAGATGGCAGCACTCTGCCCTGCTCAGTGTATGCCTCGTGGTTACTTGAGACATCCACCAGGCTTAGCTCTAGGATATCTGCCCAAAGAAAGGATGGGGTGGAGGGGCTTAGGTGGCCAAGAGAAGAAAGAAATTCGCTCAAATCAAACTTGTTTATCTTATCTTTCGTCCATTGTTTTACTCTGGTCATGGGTTACATTCTTTCTGTGGTATGATGAAGCAAGATAGCATTTATTTTCTGCACCATATAATTTTTGGTTCTTTTGTTTTAATTGAATTGAACTTCTAAGAAGGCAAGCACAATGAGCGTAATACTCATTTCCATAAAGATGTGCTTTTGTTTTGTTTTTCACTTTTAAGAAAGAAATTTGAAGTGTGGAATTTGGAGTTGTGAAAAAAAAAACTAGGGAAGGAAATGGAGAGGAAATAAGGAGAAAGGAAAGGAGATATCTCATACATGTTGATCATCTAGTGATTAAGGCCACATGAAGGTCAGTAAATGATACTGGAGAGCATTAAATAAGAAGTACTCACCTGTGATTTCAGCAGGCTTGTATGTAGTCACGGAAATATGTGTGGTTTACATTCACTCTGGCAGTCTTTCCTCTCCAACCTGGTGAGAATTAGCAACCCTGTTTTCCAGACCTGTTAATCAGTAAATGACTGTTTGGCACACCATTTTATTTTTTATTCTTGTTTGCGTGTGTTTTTGTTTTAGGTCTTGCTCTGTTGCCCACAATGGAGTGCAGTGGCTGTTCACAGGTGTGATCATGGCTCACTGCAGCCTTGAACTCCTCCTGGGCTCAAGGAATCCTCTAGCCTCAGCCTTCTGAGTAGCTGGGACTACAGACATGGCACACCACAGTGGCTAATTTTTATAAACATTTTTATAGAGATAGAGTCTCACTGTGTTGCCCCAGCTGGTCTCAAACTCCTGGGCACAAGTGATTCTACCGCCTCAGCCTGCTGAGTTGCTAGGATCACAGATGTGAGCCTCCTTGCCTGGTCATTTTTTTTTTTTTTTTAATTTTTAAAGAAATAAATATTAAGAGATTATCTTATTTTTTCTCAAATACCTTACATTAGAAATGATAAATTTACAACGTATGCTCACTCCTGAGTTTGGCCTGTTTTCCTGAGGTGTCAGAAGACAGGATCTAACACTAGATTTTAAGATTAAGGTTTAAGGCTAAGCTCTCTCTACAGCTTTCCCACAACAATCTCGTGAAGAAGAAATGATGAAATCAAGCCATGTCATTTCTCCCTGTTGCTATTTCTAAACATGGCATGGCATTGGCTTGGATTATCTCATCAGAATTTGTTGTGCAGTTCAATTGCATTATCTGATCCCTATATTACTTCAGTAGCAGAATTTTAAACATTTTATATCCATTTTCTGCTTTTATGGGCTTTAGTCCTGCCCATTGGTATTTACATTTAGGAAGTTAGGACGTAGGATACATATATACAGATATCCCCCCCCGCCACCCATTCCAGCACAAATAAATCTCATTGATTTTTCTCTCTATTAACCCGTGATCACAAAAATTTCTGGTAGTCTCTAGGTGGAGGCAACTGGAGTTAACATTTTTGTACAGTTTGTTTTCATGTTAAGACACTAACTCTAGCGTGACTAGGATTTCAAAGACATCTGTTTATAGGATTGAGCACAGAGATCTGATTCCCTCCCACCAGTTAAAAAAATTGTTAAAAAAAGTTTTTTTAAACAAATTTTGTATAGTTCTGTTTTATAATATCCACCCTGGCACATTCAATGAAAGTTTCAAACTTTGAACTTCTCTTTTTTTGGAAAGCACCATGGGTCAAGGGCCCTGTTTGTTTAGGAGTCCTGGGTCCCCTTTGTGTGTCAGAGCATGTAAAGGAACCTGGAACAGCCTTTCTTCTGGGCTGTCCTCAAAGGGGCAAAAAGGAAAAAAGAGTTGATGAATGCAAGGTGGTGATTTTATGACTCGCCTTTTCTGTAGTGACATGCATGGGTAGAGAATGAATTTGTTTAAATTATTTTTTCCCGTATTTCTAGAAAATCTACTACAGGTAGATGTTAAATGAGATTTTGATCACTCAGGATTGTGCCCTATAGAGTTTGTGATTATTCTATAGTGGGTAGAGAGCGTCCTGTCTCTGAAGAAAGTATAGTCCTTGTTTCTGTGTGTTTTTTGGCTCATAATTACTATTTGGAATGTGCTGCCAGCCTCCTTCTTTAAAAAAACGTGATCCTCCATAAGAACAAGCTATGATACTGTGATAAGTATTGGCTTCCATGCTGTATTGTACATATGTATGCATGTATGTCAAAGTGTTTGAAAGAGCCTGGAACAATTTATCATTGAAATAGAAGGACTGGCTTTCCCTGGAGAGAGGCAACAAGAATCAGGTTCTTCGTCTAATTGCTACGTGGTTAGTGATTTTTTTATTATTTCTCCGTAGTCCCTAAGTAGCCAAACCGTATCATTCTTCAGTTTTAATTTGGTGAGCCAGGAGAAATTAATTTTGCCCAACTTGTTTGTCATTGATCTATTTTAACTATATTTTAGAATAAGATCCAGAGCAGGAGCCTATGAATGCCTGTGGACCAGGCAGGTGGTGAAAACCCATAGGCCCAGAGGGCTGTGTTTGACTGGAGAGGCTACCATGGCTGAGCACCGGGGCTGTTGGTAAACTCCAGCCAGCTGTGTGTGCCTTGAAAGGATGTGCTTCCAGCGTTGTCAGGTCTTCTCAATTTTAAGAGAGCTGGGTGTCCAGATAAGTATGTGAAATCTCCCACTTTCTACATGTTGGCAGCTAGTTCAAATGGAAAACAAAACAAAAAAACAGAAGTGAAAAAGTCTGTGGGGCAAAAATTTGTCTACTGGTCACAAGTTTGTGTCCAGTGCTTGAAGGTATCTAGTGGTGTTTTCAGCCTTCTTGGATGTGCTGGACCACAAACATTGCTTTGGTGCTGTTTGTGTTCATGGTAGGATAAGACTTTGATTCAACCAATACTTCTGGAGTGTATGGTGAGCATTCACATATTATTTCACACTTTTAAAAAATGCTGATGGATTTTTTAATATTAAAAATAAACAAGTGATGCTGATAAAAGTATAACATGACCATAGTTACTTAAAAGAAGGTAGCAAAAGTCCCAGTGTTGTGATCTCAGGTACTTCTGACCTCAGTTTTATCATCTGCAAATTGGGAATGGTAATATCTACTTCTAGAACTTGTGGTGATGTTCATATGGAGCAACAGGAGGAGGAAAAGTGCACTGTCAGCCACAAGGCACTACGTGAATTTATCATGGGAATAAATCATTAATTTTTATAAGAATTCAGTTCAGCCTTCCATCCATCCTACCATTGGTTAGGAGGAGACAGGATGAGCACTCAGTGCTGCTGGTTTTTGGATCTGTGGCACACTGTGGCTCCCAGGAAGGGCCTGGGTGGGGATGGGCATCCCGCTTGTGAATTGGGCAGTCCACAGTCCCAGAGCTAATAAGCTTGGGTTGGATGAGGCTGGGTTAGGCAGGTAGGAACCAAAGCCAAATATTCACATGTGAGTGCTAGTTAGAGCTGTGTTTCTCAAAGGATGCTCCTCCAACCACTGACTACAGTAGCTGGGAACTTCTCAGCAATGTACATTCTCAGACCCTCCAGCCACCTCTGAATCAAACTCTGGGGTGGGGCTCCACCCTCCTTGTTTTAACAGCTCTACTGGTGGTTCTCTGGTTTGAGAGTCACTGAGATCTTAGAGGGCCATGCTGAACATCAAGCTTGTAGGCGGGAGGATTACAGTTTAGGGGAGATGAGGAATGTAAGACGGAAGAGGGCAGGAAAGGGCAGGAGCACCAGCCCTGAGGCCAGGCTTTATTTTAGTTGGCTCCATATGGTTTGAGAGAACAGGCCCTTCATGATGAAAGTCAGGGATGCAGAGACCCTTAGTTACGAGGGACAGCACACGTGCTCCCGGACTGCCGTTTGGCATAATTATCCAGACCAGAGGCTCCATGTGCTACACGTTTTTTTCAGCCCTTGATAGTCAGAGGTAGACCTTGAGAGTATCCAGAGAGGGCCCAGCACAGCTTATTGGTGGCCAGAAGTGTGATCACAGGTGCCGAAGTCTGGCAGGTGTGGAACTGGGTGCTGCAGCAGTGGGTGTGCCTCCTGTGTATTTGCATGCAAGTGTAGCACACTCATTTGAGGTCAGCTCAGTGGAGGCCAGCTGTGCTGTCCTAGACATAGCCTATGGTGCCGCAGCCTGAGAGATTCTGCTGAGAGTGTGACTGCCGTTCATAGTGCTGACAGAATCCATTATATCACTTTTAAAGACCTGTAATGACTGTGATTAGCCGCAGAGTTGAAAACTCCCTAAGTGCTATTGCTTACTACTGGGAATCAGGACTGACGAGTCCTCCTGTGTGTCCTGTGGCCTGGAAGGCTGCCTTGAATGCATCTCCCCTGGTATGAAGGGCCCCGACCCAGCCCCATCTCCAGCATTTCCTCCCCTTGCTCTTTGACCACACATCACTACATACTGGCATGCCAGATCTCTGCCAGTTTTAGAATGTATACTGATTGCGTCGTCTTCTTCGTTTTAAATGAAATAGATCAGGCACACAAAAGTGTAAAGAGAAAAACCAAAAAAGTGTAAATAGAAGGAATGAACACTCATATATGGTGTTTTTTGTTTATTTGTTTTCTTTTTTGAGACAGAGTCTGTCACCCAGGCTGGAGTGCAGTGGCACAATCTCACTGCAACCTCCACCTCCCGGGTTCAAGTGATTCTCCTGCTTCAGCCTCCCGAGTAGTTGGGACTACAGTTGTGTGCCACCATGCCCGGCTAATTTTTTTTGTATTTTTATTAGAACAGGATTTCACCATGTTGGCCAGGCTGGTCTTGAACTCCTAACCTCAAGTGACCCACCTTGGCTTCTCAAAGTGCTGGGATTACAGGTGTGCGCTACCACGCCCAGCCAGAGTTCTTTTTTCTGGTCAACATCGCCCATTAGACAACATACCTGTTCTCACCAAATCCTATTCCGCCTGCAGATGGTCAGCCCAGATGTGTCGTCTCTACCTAGTAAATTGACAGGGCAGTGAGTTTCTCAGGGCTTACATTACAGTAAGGTCCACAGAGTCCCCTTGACAAGTTCATGTAGCAAAAGCATCTCTGAGGGAATTAAAAGGTGTAGAAATTAAAGCTGTTTTCTTTTTTTGTTGTTGTTTTTTGAGATGGAGTCTCGCTCTGTCGCCCAGGCTGGAGTGCAGTGGTGCAATCTCAGCTCACTGCACGCTGTGCCTCCCGGGTTCATGCCATTCTTCTGCCTTAGCCTCCCAAGTAGCTGGGACTACAGGCGCCTGCCACCACTCCTGGCTGATTTTTTGTATTTTTAGTAGAGACGGGGTTTCACCATGTTAGCCAGGATGGTCTCAATCTCCTGACCTCTAGATCCGCCCGCCTTGGCCTGGGATTACAGGCGTGAGCCACCACACCCAGCCTTTTTGATCTAAAAAAAAATTAGGTCAAAGAGTATTTCAGACTCTTCAGTCTCCTGGTTTCCCTTCTTTCCTCCCCAGGCTCGGCAGTGATCTGTGGGGAGGAAGCTTGTTGGATGGCTACTTTCCACAATGCTTATATTTGGGGCCATAGTGAACAGTTATTTATGTTACCTAAATGATATTTTTAAAAATACTCCCTTTCTGATTTTGCCGTCCATGGAACTGAACTGTGCTCTATGCTGCAGTTCAGTTTGGGGATCCCTGAGCTCACTTTCTAGTTAGTAGGGTGTGGTGCCCAGCTACCAGAGTGGTATCTAAGTGGTTTTTCTGTTTTGTCGGTTTCTCTCTCTCTTTCATTTTGGTGGTGGGTAAGGAAAATCACTCTCTTGTAGCAAGGTCTGTGAGCTATTTTGGGGACATGAAGGAAGGTGGTGGATGTCCCTTTAGAGGGTCTACACTCATTTGAAGGTAGTGATCTTCTAAATACACTTGGAGCATTGTTTCAGGAGAGAACATGGAGAAGGGGAAAATAAGCTTTTTGTGCTGAGTTATTGCTTCTATAAAACTGTTATTCTTCAGCTAAATAGGAAATAAAACATTTGGTTCTTGATGAAAGTATTTTGTACATTTTGCCTAGAACAGTAACTGGTGACATTTAATCCTGTATAGACTTGAAACTGACCTCAGCCTCTTCCAAACTCTCACAGGGCTTCTGCCTTCTTGTACAGCAAGCCCAGGTTACTGTGAGTAGACATTCCTTTGGTACCTTCTGTGTCCTTGACCTGTATTCTACAGCTGGAGCCTCCTGGTAGCTCCCAGCTGAAGAGTTCACCTGGAGAGTTACTGCCATCGTGTTGGCCTAATTTGGGTCAAAAGTAATCAAAAGAACCCTGGCTTTTGTTCCAAGAAGTGTTTTTGATGTAGAGCTTCAATGCAAGTTTTGTTTTTCAATATGTAAGGTGTGACGAACCTACCCCAGGAAGAGGGAGTCATTCCACTAGTTGGTTTGGGGTGCTCAGTTGTTTAATTATCGGTTTGGCAGGCCCCAGTTTTTCTTCAGTTCACAAATAGAATTGTCATTTGGAATATATCCAATGTTCATTTGGTTTCTTTCAGTTGCAGCAAATCTTACTATGATTTGAGTTTTTTAAATACCATGTTTTTCAGGAAGTCTTTTCAGTGGCATTTTCTGATAATGCCGGTCTCATAATCCAAAAAGAACTCTGTTAAAAAGCAGATTTGCCTATAATCATTACCTTTTTTCTGAGTTTGTAATCAGACCTCGTCTTGAATCTGTAAATCCTGTGGAGTCTCAGGTGATTTTCCTGACCTTCCCTGCATGCATGGAGGCAGGTAGCAGTTGGATGGGCCTTTATGCCCTGTCATGTGCAGGTGCCCCGGCAGAGCCCTGCTGCTGCCCTCCGTCTTCCCCACAGCAAGCCTGCTGCCTGTACAGCTTGTGCTTCTCTGTGCATGTACGGCACAGCATCTGTAGCAAAAGGAGTCTGCAAGTATTTTGGAGAGTAAGACCTGCATGGCTTGTTTTCTTCTGCCAGAGAACCTAGAACAGGCAAAGACATACATGTATTTTTCCTTTGGAGGCATCAAACTCCTTCCTGGACATTGAACTTTATGACAATCTGTGGGTGAATCTGCCCTGTTCCTGCACTTGCAGAGAGGGTCTGCCTGGCCTCCTTCCACATTTCATACAGTCCAGCTGGCATGAGAAAGGATGGAAGCCTCCTCGCACCTGTGCCCATTTACCTAGAGTCTCCTTTCCGTATCAGCAAACACCATTATGGAGTTCTTCCAGAGACTTAAATAAATGTTTTTGAAGATCTGTTGCGCGCCCTTTACAGACACCTGGCAGCATGTTCCACAACTGCTCAGGAGACGCATACACATTTTAGCATGCCTCGGCTCTTTCCGAGCAACATGGGCAGGTTTCTTTTTTTACCCCCGTGGTGTGCAGCCTTGCATTGCGTGGCAGTACCCTCATCTGTTTAGCTGTCCTTTCTAGGTGGACTTTCAGATTGTTTCCCATGTTTTGCATGTGAAAATGCACATTTTCCAAGTTCTGTTCCTTTTCCTGCTTTAAAGCTTTTTGACCTTTTTCCTAGAATTTTTTGTTTATTCTTGTTTTAAGAGTTTTAAATTTTATTTAATTGAAACATGAAATAAATGTGCTTTTCTATGCCTCTGGACTATTATTTATGCTGTTACTTCATTCATGCAGAGGCAAGGGTGGAAGACCTATTTTATTAACCTCTATTCTAAAGACTGTTCTTCCAGGCAAGTAAAGATAAGGAGATCATAAAAATAGGTGAAAGGTCAGGACAGGAAATGCAGATTGGATTGTGAGAAAAAAGAAAAGCAAAATTTAATTTCTTGTGTGTGCTGCATAAATGCTATGGGATAAGAAAAAGAATATGTATGTTTACACATACATACACAAGTGTGCGCATGCACACACATGGAGTTCCTGATATAGTGGGAAAGGTAAAATGTACCTATTAAAAAATGACATGAAGCCAAAGCAACGTAAAGATAAAACCAGGTGGTGTAGGTCAGAAGACAGCAAGTAAGTTACAGATGAGAGTGATGAGACGTCTTTTTGGAGCTGACCCTTCCCCTGCTAGGGCGTGTCTGCCTGAGAGAGCAGCTGAGCAGAGGCTGACGGTGGGGTCGGAATGTGAGGTGTCCCAGGGACTGAGGGTGTGGTGTGACATTGGATGACGGGGTTTGGAGTATGACTCTGGAGTCCAGGGCACACTGTTGGCCTTAAGTGCTGGGATGAGGAGCTTAGATTGCTGTGATTAGATTGAGGGGGCTGTGGTTCCTGGAGAGGAGAGCATGGAACACAGTGTTAGGGACTTCCTTGGGAGATATGTGTAGGATAGGGCAAGGCTGTGCACAGATAGAAAGAACAGGAAAGGAAAGGGAGGTCAGTGTAGGAGACCAGCATTTCTAATGATTCTGCTCTAGGTACAAAGTGTGTTTGAGAGTGGAGAGGAAGGGCAAGTTGTTAAGATTGATTGTTGAGTTAGTTTCAGTTTGATGTTAAAGAGAACGTAGAGTAAATGATAATCCCTCGAAGGTGGAGATCTTGGCGTGCTGGCAGCCTGGTGGTATAATAGAAATCTGAGAACGGGGGAGGTTATTAAGTCAGTTTTATCAGGTAAGGTTGAATGAAATAATTAAATTTAAGTGCCTCTTGGGTATTTGCAAAGATGTATAGATTTAAGGCTAAAAGAGTTGGAGAAATAGATTCGGGAGTTACCTATGATTTCTCTTGGTTATTCTGCTCTCAGGATTGAAAACTAAAGAATCTCAGTACCATGTTTCTAATTAGTGCCATAAAATTCTTTATTGATGCCAAGTTTTTGTTTTTTCCTTATAAATTGTTGTAGGTAGAATTCTAAATGACCTCCAATATGCCCATTCCCAGTATACATTGCATAATCCATGGGACTGTGACTAGGGTGGGTTATACTCCTGTGATTAGGTTTAATATATGGCACAGTTGACTTTGGGAAGGGAATTTATTGTCAGTGGGCTTGATCCACTTGCCAGAGCCCTTTAAACCTGTATTTAGAGGTCAGAAGCTGAGGAGTTAAGAAATTCGAAGCAGGAGATGGGTTTATATGCTGTTGCTGGCTTGGAGATGGAGAGGACCACCTGGCAAGGAATGTACCAGTATCCAGGAGCCCAGAGCAAACCTCAGTTGATAGCCAACAAGGAAACAGGGACCTCAGTCCTATCACCACAGGAGCTGAATTCTGCTAGTACAAAGAATGAGCTTGGAATTGGATTTTTCTCCAGAGCTCCCAGAGGAGAACTAAGCTCCACCAACACCTTGATTTCATCTTTATGACACTCTGAGCAGGGGACCCAGTTAAAACATGGCCAAACTTCTGACTTCTGAAGCTGGGAGCTAATAAACGAGTGTTGCTTTAAGCCACTAAGTTTGTGGTAATTTGTTACCCAGCAATAGGAAACTAACAGAGTTTTTGAACGACAGTTGAAAGTTGCAGGTAGTATGGACCGTTATATAAACTCACACATTTAAGACGGTGGGAATATGGGAATAGAATCAAGTTAAATGGTTGTCAAGAAATTCTACCACTTAGCCCCCATTGCCACCCTTCTCCTGGCCAGCCCACTCCACTCCTTTCATAGCACTTAGTGCAGTGTGTCCATAACCCGCCCAAGTCTTGGTCAGTGTTGTAGCAGCAGCATGTAGCAGATACTCGATTTTTCAGCCTGAATATATTAAGTGAATGAAGGTAGGAAGGAATTGTGAAATGCTAGTTGGAGAAAATAAGCAGCTGGAGGAAAGAAGGGAACCTGGAGATTATAAGAACACAGTGATCAAAGCCAAGTTAGAAATTGTAGGATGATGCTTGTTTTCCTAGTCCATTGGGGCTGCTGTAACAAAGTACCACAGATTAAGTGGTGTATAAACGATGGAAATGCATTTCTCACAGTTCTGGAGGCTGGGAAGTCCAAGGTCAGGGCATCAGCAGATTTGGTGTCTGGTAAGGGCAGCTTCCTGGTTCATAGGTAGCCATCTTTTTGCTGTAACCTCACATGGTGGAAGGGACAAGGCAGCTCTCTGGGACCTTTTTAATAACGGCACTAATCCCATTCATGAGAGTTCTACCCCCTTAACCTAATTACCTCCCAAAAGCCCCACCTTCTGATACCACCACATTGGCAATTAGTTTCAATGTACAAGTTTTGGGGAGGACACAACATTCAGTCCATAGCATATGTCAGTGGTTGTTAACAGAGTCAGAAGAAGTCAAAAAAAAAAAAAGGGAGGGGGGGATTTTGCTAGGGAGAGATCCCACCGCTGAGTGCAGTACTGAAAACTAAGACAAGATTTCAGTAATTAGAATTAAAAAGCAGATCCTTGAATCCTCATATCATCTTGCCAGCCATCTTGGTAAGCATGCTGTGGTCTTGATGAGACAAGAAAATTGCCATGTGTGGGCATGTTCTTCATACTTGCCTTCAATGCACATGTCTTTTCTGTGCAGAAGTGGTTAACATGTGACTAATGTATGGAAAAGAAGGTCATGTGTGATCTTTTATGAAAAATCAATAGTCTCCTTGTTAATATCACTAATAACTTTATACAGCCTATTGACTGTAAAACATACATGCAATATTCAGTTTCCTGTTTAATGATTGAAAAGGTCTGTTCTGTGAATGTTTATCAGCATCAAAGAAGTCTGGGCATGATTTTTAAAAACTGAAAAGGGAAATAAGTAAGTGAGATATGAAGTCCCCATATGGTTGAAATGTCTAGAGATGAAAGGGCTGGAAACAGCTTCTATCAGAGGTTTGTTAGAACTTATGAAAGTTGTAGTAAAGTAAACTGCTGTGATACCAGATAAATGACTGGTAATGTGTCTCTGTGTCCAGTATATGTTTCATAGGCACGTGAGAACGAACAAACTTCAGAAGGTTGCCATTTATTATATATAAACTAGAATCTTATTGGGGAATGGGTTTGTATATGAAGAGGACATTGCAGGATATCATAAAATGCAGAGAAATATGACTAAGATTCTCGCATTGTGCAGGAGCAGGTGAGTGACAGTGTTCTTCCCCTCTGTCCCTTTCAATTGGTATCATTGTCAGGTATTTTTTCAGAAAAGCTTTCTGCAAGGAGTAAGAGAGGCAGCTTCTAACAACAAAGGTTACACAGACATGATTTACCTTTTTTGAACTAGCTTTACCCCAAATTGCATTGTTAAATTTTTGAATTTATAATTAATTATAGCCTGGACTACTTAGTGTTTTAACTGTATTTGAGACCACAAGTAGTTTCTTCAATATTTTCTCAAGCCCTTAAGACACTTAATTCTCCCTCTTGACTTCCTCTTCATCTTAGAAACTGCAGTTTCCTTTGTAGGAACAACTTCCTGCTGGGCGCTGCCCTCTTTGGCCACTTCTGTCTTGGGTGCCTAATGTTTTTATCTAAAGCCGTAAGTGCATTGCAACACTAGCCATTTCATCATCATGTGAATTGAGAAAGTCTAGCAGGAAGTCACAAGTCGATTGTCCCCAATACAAGCCCAAATGTTTCTTGGTTGCTGTGTCATAATAGGCAGTTGGTGTTCTGAATGGCAGTTGTGAAGAGGATAGTTTATAGAAAGGACTTCTTTTCTAGAGATATATTTAAGAGCCTGATCATTGCAGCACAAAATGCATGCGGAAAAGAAATATTTTAACCACAGTCTAAAAAAGATCTTATGATCCAGTGCCGTTTTCTCTTATAGTCATGTTAAATTCATTAATTTCCAGTGGGGACTTTCTTGGTTTGTCTGAGTTTTTTTTTTTTTTTAAGGGGTTCCTACCCCCCATTTTAAGGGAGAGTCTTTTACACAATGTAAAGAAATGTCCTTTTTTTTCCCCCCCATCTTCCATTCTCTTTATTTTCTGCACTACAAGTGTCTTCTGTTGGTTTCATCTTTCTTTTCAGGACCTGGCTTCATGATTGTCTCCTAAAAAGATGGTTTTGTAGGCACAACAATAGGTCAGCAGTAATTAACCTATGAAGTGAGTGGTGATTACAAATGTGGTGGTGGACTCTAGAGTGTCTTTTCCTGTGTATAACATCTTATGGAGAAAGAAATCTGTCCCTCTCCTCAGAAGGCAGAAGGGGGGACCTCTTTAGTTGCCTTCTGTATCAACTGCATAGGAGGTGCAATGTTGATTTTCTCTGTGTTGCTATTTATATAGGGCAGTTGCCTCTAGGGCTGCCAACCATAAAGAAACAGTATATCACACACAAAAAAATTTCTGCTGTTGTTATTTAGAGATCAGATAAGTAGATGCTTTCAGTAAGTGAAGTGGTCAAGATTTTTTTTTTTTTAGACAGAGTTTTGCACTGTTGTCCAGGCTGGAGTGCAATGGCGCGATCTGGGCTCACTGCAGCCTCTGCCTCCTGGGTTCAAGTGATTCTCCTGCCTAAGTCTCCCAAGTATCGGGTATTACAGTTGCATGCCATCATGCCTGCTAATTTTTTTTATCTTTAGTAGAGACAGGGTTTCACCATGTTGGTCAGGCTTGTCTCAAAACTCCTGACCTCGGGATCCACCCACCTTGGCCTCCCAAAGTGCTGTGATTACAGGCGTGAGCCACCATGCCTGGCCAAGATTTATTTATTTTATATTCTCTTGCGTAGTAGATTTTTCTATGACCGTCTATATTCTTGGAGCCAGGCCTATAAAAACCAAGCCAGGGTTTAAAGCTCACAAATCTCAAAGAAGGGACAGATGTATATATAAGTTATTGTAGTACACAGAAATTAAGTAATAGAAACAGTATAATATGTAGTGGTGACCAGCCTTCTGTGGCTTCAGAAAGACCCTGTAGTAGATGATGCTAAAGCAGGTATAGGGTAAGATGAATGGTAGAACCTACGTGGATGTCTACTAAAAATATTAAAAATTAGCCAGGTGTGGTGACATGTGTCTGTAATCCCAGTTACTTGGGATGCTGAGGCAGCAGGTGGAGTTGCAGTGAGCCAAGATTGCACCACTGCACTCCAGCCTGTGTGACAGAGCGAGACTGTCTGAAAAGAAAAGAACCTAGGTGGATGCTGTCAGATTCACTTACCATAGACTGTTGGGGTCAGAGAAAGGCTTTACAAATGAAGGATGTTTCAATAAAGTCTTCTGCACTGAGTAAGAGTTTGCCAGGTGAAGAGGAAAGAGGAAGGGCATTCCAGGTAAAAGAAACAGTATGTTAAAAATACGGAGGAAAAAAAAAAAACATCTAACTTTCTGGGGGAAACTTCAGTAATTTGGTGTAGCTGAGTTAGGCATTTTTTGTGGAAGAGCAGCAGGAAATGAGATTGGACAATTAAGATCATAAGGGTCCTGAATGCCAGACTGTTTGCTTTTGATTTATGCTTGTAAATGATAGAGGTTTTTTTCATATGTGTATACTAAAAAATCTTGTAACTAGCCAGTGAATATGAAAAAAAAAATTAAGTTAAAAAAAAAACCTCACCTTTCTCAACCACAGTTCCCTGCAGCCCCTGCCACATTTCTTGCTCCTGCTTAAAGCAAAGCCCCTTGAGATAGTTGTCTAGGTTTGCTGTCTCTAGTGTCTCTTCTCCCATCCTCCCATGCTGACTGCAGTCCAGCTTCTGCCTCTGACCTCCACTGTGCTGGTCACCAAGGACCTATACAAGGTAGAATCCAAAGGCATACTATCCAGCCTACATGACTTACAAGCAGCACTGGGACTGTTGATCACTTTCACCTCCTTGGATACCACAAGCAGGGATTTTTTTTTTTTTTTTT
>NW_012115633.1:3726049-3730891 GCF_000951035.1 Colobus angolensis palliatus | reverse complement strand
AGCACCGATTGTCCGGCACTCACTAGTGAGATGACCCCAGTACCTCAGTTGAAAATGCAGAAATCACCGGTCTTCTGTGTCCTTCGCACTGGGAGTTGGAGACTGGAGCTGTTCCTATTCGGCCATCTTGCTCCGCCCCCCGATTTTTTTTTTTTTAAAGGAAGAAAAAAGAAAACCGTTGAAGTATAGATGCCACTACATGAAACTGTTGTGTCAATTATAGACATGTCTGTCTTTCCAGGTGAAATGTGTGTTGTGGTCCAAAGAAATTTGAAAAAAAATTGAAGACCCTTATTTAGATCACAGGGATTAAGAGCATGGACAGCCTGGGCTCAGATAGCCAGGTTGGAGCCCACTGGTCAGTAACTATGCCTAGAGCAAATTACTTAACCTTTTTGAGTCTCAGCTTCTTAAGGTGGCTTATAAACAACAGAAATTTCTCAGTTTTAGGGGCTGGAAGTCAGAGCTCAGGGTGCCAGCATGGTCTGGTTCTGGTGAAGGCCCTTTTCCAGATTGCAGTCTGCCGACTTCTCGTATGCTCACACGGCAGAAAGAGAACAAGTTAGCTCTTTGTAATCTGCTTATAAGGGTCTACCCTTATGACCTACTCACCTCCCAAAGGCCTCACCTCCATGTTGTGGATTAGATTTCAACATACGAATCTTGGGGGAGACACATTCAGTGTAATGGTTTACTTCTCTGTAAAATGGGTATAATAATTTCTATCTCATAGGGCTGTAGTAAGGATCAAAAGGGGTCATGAAATAAAGCCTCTGTCACATAGTGCATTGCTTCAAAAAATTAGGAAGTAACTGGCTGGATTCCACCAGGTAAGACAGAAATCCTCTGCTTGGAGCTTTCTGGGATGTGTTAATCTCCTTTCAGCCTAACTGCTCATATTGTTTGTCCCCTGGTTCTGCTGTATTGACTACACGGTAACTCTCCAAACATGGTGGACTATTCAAGTGTTCATTCCTCCATCTCTGTTCTCCTGCTATTGCTTTGTAGGAGCACCCTCCTCTTCCCAGTCTTGGCCCCATCCTATGAAACATTTACTCATTTTCAAGTCACCTCTTCTGGGAAGACTTCCCCGTTAACCTCCATGCCTAGAAACCCAAGTCCGCCCATGTCCCTGATCCATTACAGCACCTGTAACTCTAATGTTTTTGATGTATTTGCCTTTCTGATCCTTCTTCTATACTTTGAGTTTCTGAGGTCAAGAAAAAATGTTTTATTTATCTTTTGTCCCCAGCCTAGGACATTGTCAGGCCCATAGTAAACATGTAATTAGTGTTTGATGAGTGAATAACGATAGGAAAGCTTACCTTAGCATAGCCGGTGCTGGGCATTAGGGAAAGAAGGTACTAGCCCTGTCCTTAAGAATTTTGACTTGAGAGTCCAAGGTGGGTGGATCACCTGAGGTGAGGAGCTCGAGACCAGCCTGACCAACATGGTGAAACCCCGTCTCTACTAAAAATACAAAAAATTATCCAGGTGTGGTGGTGCATGCCTGTAATCCCAGCTATTTGGGAAGCTGAGGCAGGAGAATCGCTTGAACCTGGGAGGAGGAGGATGCAGTGATCTGAGATCGTGCCACTGCACTCCAGCCTGGCTGACAGAGTGAGAATCCGTCTCAGAAATGATAGTAATATAATAATTTTATAGTGTTTTTCATTTAATCCTCATGATGACTTTGTGAAATAGGTATTATTATTCTTTTACAACTTTTTAAATTTTAGATGCATAGGGTACGTGTACGTATTTGTTACATGGGTATATTGCATACTCTTGGTGATTGGGCTTCTATGTACCCAGTACCCAAATAGTGAACATTGTACCTGATAGGTATTTATTATTCTTTCTCTGAAGTTGGAGACAGTAAGGCATAGAGACTTTGCAAAACCAGGTTACACTGCTAACAGAACACTATGCCTGAAATTCTTAGCAGGGGTTAGGTACTGTGCTAGTCATGAGGGTAATGAAAAGGAAGAGGTGATAGGGCTAGGATTAGGATTAGGATCTCCAAGAATTTATTTCTTAATTATCAACCTTGTGATCTAACTGTAGAAACTGGAGATACACCTGAAAATACTCAGTGCACTACTATGGAATGTATTCCTGGAATGATAGTATAAAATTATTAAAAATCTTCAGTTCACCAGAGAAGTAATATTTCAGATAGGAGTCTCCTATCTCTTAATTGAAAAGCATCAATTTAAAAAAATCACATTTGTTGAAAATTGCAGAGACTAATTTCCTAACTTGCCAATCTTTATTTCGAAAGAAGTAGAGACTGTCCTTGTGTCACTCTTGTTTAGTGTATGTTAAACATTTCTGATCCAAGCAAAGTTTTACTTATAGTGTGGAGAAAATTGGGCATATGGTTGGTACACACTAGTGCTTTGTGTGGTATTTGGCAATTTGGGGGAGATGTGCATTCAAAGCACTTGACATTTCAAGGTTTAAAATGTGGCAGTAGTCTAGATGGGATATTTTTCTTTTTTAAAATTTTTTTTTTATTATACTTTAAGTTCTGGGGTACATGTGCAGAACGTGCACTTTCATTACATAGGTATAAAAGTCAATGCTTTTCATTATGTGGGTGTGAAGTATATGCTCTAGCCATATTGCTTCAGTGATTTCCAGTAGATTCAAAATAAGTCATCCACCGTCTTTGCAAATCAAGGAAGGTGTTAGTGGTAGGCCCAAACCGCTATTATTTAAAACTTCTGTAGAACTCACGTTAATATTAGATTGTGTTGAAATGCAGTTTTCTGGCTTAAAATCAATTTTTTAAAAATTCCAAATTAAAAAGATAAATCAAATGTGAAAGGTAATGATTTTCAGTTATTAATAAATATACAGGGGCACAGGCCTAGGAGAAATAAGTTGTGGTAAGTGCTTTCCCCTGAGGTTTACTTTATAAAGTGCTACATACAGTTAGCCCTGGTAGGCATGTGTTTCTGTTTTATTTGTTCTTATAATGAAAGTTGAGCTGTGTTTGATCTTTTATTGTATGCTGTTTTAGGTTCATTTGTTTTAATCTTTCTAGGTGTGGTGGTGGTTTCTACTGAGCCATCTTTTTTTCTCTTGTTCATCTGGAAAATTTAAAAACTAGGATTAGGGACAGATTTGGAGAAAGTCTATCAAAAGGGATTTTAGAAGAAAATAAATAGATAAACCTGACATTTCTCTAGAAGTTAAAACAGGGTAATAGAAAGTAGTTCCATTAAAACCTTATTTACTGGCCAGGCATGGTGGCTCACACCTGTAATCCTAACACTTTGGGAGGCCAAGATAGAAGGATCACTTGAGCCCAGGAGTTCAAGACCAGCCTGGGCAACATATTGAGACCCTGTCTCTTAGGGAAAAAGAAATTCTTATTTGCTTTATGTCCTGAATTACTCATTTAAACTTGTAAAATAAAGATTGTATCTATTCAAAAGTAGTTAAACTTTGTTGCCTAGAAATATAAATTGTCCCATTTTGGTTATATTTTCAAATAATTTGGACTGAATTATTTTGTCTTGCATATGTAGTTTTAAGTCTAAATATCCAGTCAGGTGGACTTTTGGTTTACTTCTTTTTCATATCTGTCAGAAGAGAATATCTTCCTCTTTGTCTCCACCCCAGGTCTCTTCATGAATTCAGTTTTAGATACTTTCTTCATTTTTAGCTAAGTTTTAATCTTCTAATTTGTTATAGACAGCTTGGCTTTCAGTTATACCTAATTTAATCAAGGAGACAAAGCCGTCTGTTTCAAGAATGTGATTTAAAAACATACATTTAGGCGGGGCATTGTGGCTCATGCCTGTAATCCCAGCACTTTGAGAGACCAAGATGGGCAGATCACTAGAAGTTAGGAAGTTTGAGAAGTTTTCTACTAAAAATGAAAAATTAGCCAGAGGCCTATAGTCCCAGCTACTCAGGAGGCTGAGGCAGGAGAATCACTTGAACCTGGGAGGTGGAGTTTGCAGTGGGCTGAGATCGCACCACTGCACTCCAGCCTGGGCGACAGAGCAAGACTTGGTCCATCTCCTCCCCCAAAAAACTCAAACATTTAATTATAACAGACAAGGCCAGAGAGATGTGTAGCCATGGTTGATGGACAGTTTTCAAGGCATATGATTTTCTTATTTTGCTATGACTAGTTTAAAAGTTTTATTCTTTTGAGGGGCAGTGGGGAATAGATTGAGTTAAGAGTTAATAGGCTTTTGAACTTTAAAGTAGTTTTTTCCAGTTCTGTGAAGAAAGTCATTGGTAGCTTAATGGAAATGGCTTTGCATCTATAAATTACCTTGGACAGTATGGCCAAGAATCAATATGGCCTCAATATTGATTCTTCCTATCTATGAGCATGGAATGTTCTTTCATTGTTTGTGTCCTCTTTTATTTCATTGAGCAGTGGTTTGTAGCTCTCCTTGAAGAGGTCCTTCACATCCCTTGTAAGTTGGATTTCTAGATATTTTATTCTCTTTGAAGCTGTTGTGAATGGGAGTTCACTCATGATTTGGCTCTCTGTCTGTTACTGGTGTATAGGAATGCTTGTGATTTTTGCACGTTGATTTTGTATCCTGAGACTTTGCTGAAGTTGCTTATCAGCTTAAGGAGATTTTGGGCTGAGATGATGGGGTTTTCTAAGTATACAATCATGTCATCAGCAAACAAGGACAATTTGACTTCTTCCTTTCCTAATTGAATGCCGTTTCTTTCTTTCTCTTGCCTGATTGCCCTGGCCAGAACTTCCAACACTGTGTTGAATAGGAGTGGTGAGAGAGGGCATCCCTGTCTTGTGCCAGTTTTTAAGGGGAATGCTTCCAGTTTTTGCCCATTCAGTATGAT
>NW_012115633.1:3696177-3724949 GCF_000951035.1 Colobus angolensis palliatus | reverse complement strand
TGTGGTTAAGCTGTTTTGATTGAGTTTCTTAGTCCTGAGTTCTAGTTTGATTGCACTGTGGTCTGAGAGACAGTTTGTTGTAATTTCTATTCTTTTACATTTGCTAAGGAGTGCTTTACTTTTAACTATGTGGTCAGTTTTGGAATAAGTGCGATGTGGTGCTGAGAAGAATTGTATCTTCTGTTGATTTGGGGTGAAGAGTTCTGTAGATGTCTATTAGATCTGCTTGGTGCAGAGTTGAGTTCAATTTCTGGATATCCTTGTAAACTTCCTGTCTTGTTGATCTGTCTAATGTTGACAGTGGGGTGTTAAAGTCTCCCATTATTATTGTGTGGGAGTTGAAGTCTCTTTGTAAGTCTCTAAGGATATGCTTTATGAATCTGGGTGCTCCTGTATTGGGTGCATATATATTTAGGATAGTTAGCTCTTCTTGTTGAACTGATCCCTTTACCATTATGTACTGGCCTTCTTTGTCTCTTGTGATCTTTGTTGGTTTAAAGTCTGTTTTATCAGAGACTAGGATTGCAACCCCTGCTTTTTTTTGTTTTCCATTTGCTTGGTAGATCTTCCTCCATCCCTTTATTTTGAGCCTATGTATGTCTCTGCATGTGAGATGGGTCTCCTGAATACAGCAGACTGATGGTTCTTGACTCTCTATCCAATTTGCCTGTCTCTGTCTTTTAATTGGAGCATTTAGTCCATTTACATTTAAGGTTAATATTGTTATGTGTGAACTTGATCCTGTCTTTATGATGTTAGCTGGTTATTTTGTTTGTTAGTTGACGCAGTTTCTTCCTAACATCGATGGTCTTTGCATTTTGGCATGTTTTTGCAATGGCTGGTACCGGTTGTTCCTTTCCATGTTTAGTGTTTCCTTCAGGATCTCTTGTAGGGCAGGCCTGGTGGTGACAAAATCTCTCCGCATTTGCTTGTCTGTAAAGGATTTTATTTCTCCTTCACTTAGGAAACTTCGTTGGGCTGGATATGAAATTCTGGGTTGAAAATTATTTTCTTTAAGAACGTTGAATATTGGTCCCCACTCTCTTCTGGCTTGTGGAGTTTCTGCCTAAAGATCCGCTATTTGTCTGTTGGGCTTCCCTTTGTGGGTAACCTGACGTTTCTCTCTGGCTGCCCTTAACATTTTTTCCTTTGTTTCAACTTTGGTGAATCTGGTAATTATGTGTCTTGGAGTTGCTCTTCTCGAGGAGTATCTTTGTGGCCTTCTCTGTATTTCCTGAATTTGAATTTTGGCCTGCCTTGCTAGGTTGGGGACATTCTCCTGGATAATATCCTGCAGAGTGTTTTCCAGCTTGGTTCCATTCTCCCCATCATTTTCAGGTACACCAATCTGACGTAGATTTGGTCTTTTCACAGAATCCCATATTTCTTGGAGGCTTTGTTCATTTCTTTTTACTCTTTTTTCTCTAAACTTCTCGCTTCATTTCGTTCATTTGATCTTTAATCACTAATACTCTTTCTTCCGGTTGATCGAGTCGGTTACTGAAGCTTGTGCATTTGTCATGTAGTTCTCGTGTCATGGTTTTCATCTCTATCAGGCCGTTCATGGACTTCTCAGCATTGGTTATTCTAGTTATCCATTGGTCAAATCTTTTTTCAAGGTTTTTAGTTTCTTTGCTCTGGGTTCGTCCTTTAGCTCTGAGAAGTTTGATCAACTGAAGCCTTCTTCTCTCAACTTGTCAAAGTCATTCTCCATCCAGCTTTGTTCTATTGCTGGCGAGGAGTTGCTTTCCTTTGGAGGGGGAGAGGTGCTCTGATTTTTTGAATTTTCAGCTTTTCTGAACTGCTGTTTCCCCGTCTTTGTGGTTTTATCCACCTTTGGTGTTTGATAGTGGCGATGTACAGATGGGGTTTTGGTGTGGATGTCCTTTTTGTTTGTTAGTTTTCCTCCTAACAGTCAGGACCCTCAGCTGCAGGTCTGTTGGAGTTTGTTTGAGGTCCACTCCAGACCCTGGTTTGCCTGGGTATCAGCAGCAGAGGCTGCAGAAGAGAGAATATTGCTGAAGAGCAAGTGTTGCTGTCTGATTCTTGCTCTGGAAGCTTCGTCTCAGAGGTGTACCCAGCTCTGTGAGGTGTGAGGTGTTAGTCTGCCCACAGTTGGAGAGGGGTCAGGGACCCACTTGAGCAGGCAGTCTGTCCATTCCCAGATCTCAACCTCCATGCTGGGTATATCACTACTCTCTTCAAAGCTGTCAGACAGGGACATTTACATCTGCAGAGGTTTCTGCTGGTTTTTGTTTAGCAATGCCCCGTCCCCAGAGGTGGAGTCTACAGAGGCAGGCAGGCTTCCTTGAGCTGTGGTGGGCTCTACCCAATTCGAGCTTCCCACGGCTTTGTTTACCTACTTAAGCCTCTGCAATGGCGGGCGCCCTTCCCCCAGCTTCACTGCTGCCTTGCAGTTCGATCTCAGACTGCTGTGCTAGCAATGAGGGAGGCTCCGTGGGCATGGGACCCTTCGAGCCAGGCGCAAGATATAATCTCCTGGTGTGCCATTTGCTAAGACCCTTGGTAAAGTGCAGTATTAGAGGGGGAGTGACCCAATTTTCCAGGTGTTGTGTGTCATGGTTTTCTTTGGCTAGGACAAGGAATTCCCTTCCCCCTTGCGCTTTCTGGGTGAGGCAATGCCTTGACCTGCTTCGGCTCTCGCTCGTTGGGCTGCACCCATTGTCCTGCACCCATTGTCTGGCACGCCCCACTAAGAGGAACCTGGTACCTCAGTTGGAAATGCAGAAATCACCCCTCTTCTGCGTCACTCATGCTGGGAGCTGGAGACTGGAGCTGTTTGTATTCGACCATCTTGGCGCCCAATTACTGAGCCGGAGTCATACTCTCTTGCCCAGGCTGGAGTGCAGTGGTGTGATCTTGACTCACCACAACCTCCGCCTCCCAGCTTCAAGCAATTCTTCTGCCTCAGCCTCCCGAGTAGCTGGGACTACAGGCGCGCACCACCATGCCCAGCTAATTTTTATATTTTTAGTAGAGACAGGGTTTCACTGTATTGGCCAGGCTGGTCTCGAACTCCTGACCTCATGATCTGCCTGCCTTGACCTCCTAAAGTGCTGGCATTACAGGCATGAGCCACCGTGCTGGCCGTGAATAGCTGTTAAGAAAACAAAAATAGCAATTGTTTTCTAAACCACAGCCTTCAAAGAAATAGGTTTAATTATTCCATATTCTCAAGCTACTAGAAAAGTTTTTTTAAAGAGATAGTGTCTGGCTGTGTTGCATAGGCTGGCCTCGAATTCCTGGGCTCAAGGGATCTCCCTGAGTAGCTGAGACTACAGGTACGCACCACTGTGCCCAGAAATTTCTTGTTTTGTTCAATTTCTTTTAAGATAGTTGCCATTAAATCAGTAAGTTGTAGGTGATGAAGAAAGGAATTTGAATACATTTCGACTCTTACAAGCATTAAGAATGTAGCACAATAGAAAAGCTTTTTAAGTTTGACTTAATTCAAAGTTGTACATTACCTGAATGCTTAAGATTATGTTAATACTGAGACAGTGTTCCCAGGAAGTTTGTTATTAATCCCAGGAAATCCATCATTTTACATGACCTTAAGATAGAATTATTTCTAAGAAAAAAATCATTTGAAAATCATTTCTCACTGTGCCTTTTTAGGGACTTTGATTGGGTTAGACACACTTTGAGGTCTCTGAGCAACACTGAATCTGGGTAAATTAAACTTTTTTGTTGTAAGAGCCAGTTACAGGAACTGAGCAGGAATTGA
This sequence comes from Colobus angolensis palliatus, assembly GCF_000951035.1. NCBI lineage: Eukaryota > Metazoa > Chordata > Mammalia > Primates > Cercopithecidae > Colobus > Colobus angolensis. The sequence goes on along the minus strand of NW_012115633.1, from coordinate 3,721,201 downwards.
AGCACAAAAAGATTATTTATTTCTGGCTGGCTTTAAACATGGAGGAGACCACGTGCCAAGTAATGTGAACAGCCTTTTGCAGTTGGGAGCAGCCTCAATTGCTTGCAAGGAAACAGGGACCCCAGTGTGGAAGGAACTGAATTACATCCCAAGCAGGTGTGATTGGAAGAGGATCCTGAGTTCCAGATGACAAGGGAGCCCAGCCAGGACCTTGATTTTGGCCTTGGGAAGCCCTTTGTATAGAACCCGGTCATGTCATGCCCAGCCTTCTGTTTACCCAGATAAAAGTTTGAACAGAGCTGTGAGCTAATAAATGGGTGGTGTTTTAAGTTGCTAAGTTTGTGGTAATTTGTGTGAAGCATTAGAAAACCCATACAGGGCAATGTTAACCAGTCTGGAATATCCCAGTGCCAGTGGCAGGATCTCATACATCAATGTCTCTTCAGAACATCTGATGTTGTACTAAGGTCATGGTAGGTTCCAATAAATAGTAAGTTGAATTTTCAAAATCACTATACTTACAGTGTAGGTCATTTGAATTACAGAGTTTTGTAGCATGTCAAGGTACATTGAGTGATGAGGAAAAACATCTTGGGATTTTCCTTTAAAAAAATTTTTTTTAAGCTAGAAAAGAAATTGAGAAACATCATTTTTATTGAAGCTCATTTGTTCTGGATTGGGGTTGGCAAACTGTAGCTTACAGGCCAAATCTGGCCCATTACCTGTCTCCATAAATAAAGTTTTATTGGAGCACAACCACACTCACTAGGTCATGTGTTATCTCTAGCTGCTGTCACACTACAATGACAAGGTTTATTGTGACAGACACTGCATGGCCCACAAAGCCTAAAGTATTTACCATATAGTCCTTTATAGAGTAGTTTGCTGACCCCTGTTCTGGATGGTGATTTGCTTTCCAGTCACAGCCACATTCATTTAACCCTAAATGGCTTCCATCTCTGGGGACTGATATTTCTTTAAGTCCTTTAAATTATTTTTAACGTATTTAGCTATACCTGATCATATAGACTGGTTTTTACATCTCACTGTACTGAAGTGATAGGAAATGTGATAAAATTAATAAAATCCCATAAACTATGTGTGTTTGGGGTCCCTAAGGTTATCTCCAAGTTCAATGATTTGCTAGAAGGAGTCCTTGGACTTAGAAGTAGGTATACTCATGACTGCAGTTTATTACAGCAAAGGAAGCAAGTGGAAAAGGTGTGTTGGGAGCAGTCTAGAGGAGACCAGGCAGAAGCCTCCAAGTGTCCTGTTCCATGGGAGTTGCACTTAGTTCCTAAGTTCCTTAGTTCCTAAGGATACACTTAGTTCCTCTAGCAATGAATTTTGGCAGTTCATTATGTGCAGATATTGTCACTTGGTCCTAACAGTTCAGGATTTTTATTCTGATTCAGTTTTGTAGATTCACAGTGCCTGTGTGACTGACCACAGCTACTGAAACTGTAGTCCCTCAGGAGGAAACAGCAGGTTTCACCATAAATTATGTTGTTTGCCCAGACTATGTAGACAGAGTGGTACAGTGTGGTCAAGGTTTGAAGCATGCAAACATTTCTATCAGACTATTCCAAGAACTCAGTTCCCAAGTGGCCAGGTCAAGGGCCAGTCACCTGAGCAGGTTGGAGCAACTCAGCCTGCTGAGTTAATTCATTCCCAAACTCTCCATAATAAGAATCTCTAGTAGCATATATTTCAGAAACACAACATGTTTCACTAGTTATAATTATATTACAAAATGTCCTTTTAGTGCCTTAATTATTTTTATTCAGTAGTATCTTATCTTCATTTAAGAAACACTTATATGACTTTATAAATCAAGCACAAGATAACTTTATAGTACTTAAAGTTATGGGTAAAGTTACACCAAGATAAACATTGTTTTGTTTGAATTCATAACTTAAACCAAGTGTCTTCCCAAGAGTGGGGTTTCCAGCGCTACCTTTGACATTTCTACTTTTTCTTAAGGACTGAGAGTACGTGGCACTTTTTCCCATAGTTCATGTCCTTGCATGAATATCAGGGAGCAGTTATTTTCAGAGATGACTTACGTCCATAATATTGTTTTAGCTCATTGTGGCCAATAAAATTCCCAACAGTATATTAAAGATTATCTTTTCACTCTTGAAATAATTATGAAACAAGCATTATGAAACATGACACCTTTCTAATTCCTTAATACTAAAGTCCTTGGGAAATCACGCTTGTTGAATGTCATGATTATGGAAAAATATGAAGGACAAATTTGTTCTTTAAAGAGAATTCATTTTGCCTTTCTTCATAATTGCAGCTATCCAAGTTAAATGTATCTACATACATATAGATTTTCCTTTCTTACTCTTCTGGCTTCCATTATTTTCTAGATGGAGCCTGGTACATTGTGTGTAAGATGCTGTGTGGATAGTGGTCATTCCTGAGATTTTTCTCTTGTGTGACTGTGAACAGCTGCATCTGATTCATTTAATCTGGTGTCAGTTTACCTCATTTGTCTTCTTTCACCCCAGAGTAATCTCAAGAGGATTATTTTGCTCAAGTTTGATTATTTCAAAGAAGGATCATTAGGTACACCTAAGATGGCAAGATGGCACTTGCCAAAAGTCCAGCCGGTGCCTTTGGGGCTAACCTTGGATCTTGAAGGGGCCCCTGGGACTTGGAAATAATTGCTAGTAAATTTGCTTTACAGTTGAGTGTTTTGAGCTCTCAGTGGCTCAACTTAATTGTGAACAAGTAGCCAGAAGTAAATCTCTAAAGAGCAGAACCTGTATTTTATTCATCTTTATAGTCCTCTTGGTGTCCACATTGAGTCTTGCTGTTATCTGGCCCCTAAACCCAAGGCAAACTGTAAGGGGCTCGTGGCTTTGGCGTCAGTCAGAAAAGGCTGTTAGGGCAGTCTCCGGCACCCTAGGAGTGGGGCCAGCGAGCAGAGCAGCTTGTAGCCAGAGGGAAGGAAGCCCAGCCGGCAAGCAGAACTGCAGTACCTCAGAGTCCAAAATAATGGCTCTCCACAGGAATGCCTGTGGGCTGTTATGAGATTATTCGCCTATATTCAACATATAATAAGAAGTTAGAAGAGGCTGGGCTTGGTGGCTTACGCTTGCACTCCTAGCACTTTGGGAGTGGGTGGATGGCTTGAGTCCAGGGGTTTGGGACCAGCCTGGGCAACAAGATGAAACCCCATCTCTACAAAAAATACAAAAATTAGCCAGGTGTGGTGGTACACGCCTGCAGTTCCAGCTACTTGGGAGGCTGAGGTACACCTGGGAGGTGGAGGTTGTAGTGAGCCAAGATAGCACCACTGCACTCCAACCTGGATGAATTGGGTGAAAGAAGAAATTATGGAAAACTTCACTTGCAAGAGCTTTTCATTAAAATGATTAAAATACAAGGTTTTAGAAAATTCAGCTCCATGAGGTGCAGTGAAACACTGGTTAAATTGTGGCTAAAGGAGTTTAGGAAAGACTACTTATTACAGACTCCTTGTAGAGGGCACAGGGCACGCAAGCATATTCAAGGTTTCTGAGGCCTGTAACAAGGCATGTTTAACTTTATTCACCTGAGTATATTCAAGCCCATGTGCCTGCAGAGCTCCGTGTCCCCTTGATCCCTGTTGCCTTTGCTTCTTGTGGAGCTCCCGGGTGAGGACCACCCCCTGGGCCCACAGCTCAGGGCTGTCCATTCACTGGTTACTGCTTTTGCTTTTCTTTATTGCTTTTGTTATCCTAGAACACTCACCTGGCTTGATTCCTCTGAAATCTTCTACCTTCTCAGGAATTCTGTTTCAATTTTTTCCATTTTCCCCCTCCATTGTGTAGCATTTTAATTCTTTGCCTTGAATAGAAATAAAGCTTGGCTCATAACCAGAAGCAACCTGTCTTGCCTTGGGTCCAGGGGCATAAGTGAACAGATTTATTTTTAAAACATGCCATCATGTTTGTTTCTACTAGTTTTGAGGCCCAGGTTTTGAGTAGTAGGTCTGAGTCCATGACCTCTCAGCCTGTACCATGGCAACGCGTGCTGCCCCTGCCTGGGACTGGCAGAAGGCACCCTTGCAGCAGCTCAGGACTCACACTCACTGAGCAGGTTTTAAAACACGCAGAATGGCCAGACAGGTCGTATCACAGTTTGTGTCAGAATTCCCCAGGTGTACTTTTTTTTTTTTTTTTTTTTTTTTGGAGAAGGGGGTACTTTTCATGTGTGATCACTGCAGATAAGATGCATGATGACCCTGTTGCTGGGCGGGGCCTGCTGTTTGCAGTGGAGCCCCTTGGCCTTGGTCACTGCCGCTTTCTCCACCCCCTGCTACTGCTTGGTGAACTTTTTACTGACCTGGCAGGTGCCTTCCTTGAGCCTCGTGATTCCCCTCCCCTCTTGCCCTGCTGTCTCTCATTTCTTCGTGGGCTCCTCAGAGCAGGTGCTGGGCTGATGATAGGTGGAGGGGGCTTCTGTAAGCCAGTCCATAGGTTTGAGTTAAGTTCTCTCCTTCTCACTGGGCTGCAGCTGAGGTTGGAAACACGTATTTGGTTTGAGGAAGGCAAGCCAGGTGGTTTTCAGAGGTATAACTGTGGGTGTAGCTTGTTAAACCTGTTCACCTAAGAAAATATTTTTTTCCTTGAATGTGTGAGAAAACCTGTAGCTTTTGTTTTGCCTCTCACTAGCTGGTTGGTTTTCATGGATAAAGTTTCAGTCGCAAAAAGCACACCATGTAAACAGTGAAAATAGATCTCTTATTGGTGGCTTAAGCCTTTTTATTGAATGGAATTGTTGTTATATTGGTTTTAATTCAATAGAAAATAAAATTTTGTTAGCAACTGAGAGTCCAGTATACTCTTTATTTTGTGTTGTTTTGCTGTTCTTTTCCACACAATCAGTGAAGTTATTGCATAAACAGAGAGCATTCCACATGAATTAATGTGTGTATGTGTGCCATGACTGCACTGGGTTAATAGACCTGTGGATAAAGACTTTGGGTCCCTCCCTCCCTCTGTACGCATTGTACCCAGAATGACTCCTGATACACAGTAGGCACTCAGTTAATGTGTTACATGAATAAATTTCATTTTAGAAGTGGGAGTGGAAATGCAGGCATATGATAACCAAATCTATTGACCTATCAGTCACCAGTACTCTTTCATTCCCCTCAGTGTGAAGAGCAGTCTTGGTTTTGATGATTTTACTTGCCATGATGTATCTTCTGTAGCATTTTTGTTGTTGCTCTTACCATCCAACCTCCTTAAAACCGTGGTTTGTATGGGATATAAAAGCTTCTAGGCAGCCAGGGCCTTCTAACTCTCTTGTCCTTTCCTTATGGTGCTACTGACTGTGCTCGTTTGTAGTGTGACTTTAAGAGAGAGAGGCTGAACTCAGGATAGGCAGGGTGAACTTGGCATAACACTGCTCTGGGTGTTCTCAGAAGATCCTACTCGGGCAGGTCTGGGCCTCGTCAGTAATTGGGTGGGAGGCCTTAGAGAACAGAAACCAGCGACTGGCAGGAAGTGGCATGGGGAGCTCATCTGGCCTGCAAGTCTGGGCTCAGCTGGACCTGCCCCACATGGCACTAGGCGCACAAGGTGTCCTCACAGAGCCGCCCAGTGGCACACCTTTGCGTGTTGACCGAGACCAAAGACTTGAGACTTCTGTTTTTGCATGAAATATGAGTCAAGTGAGAAGTTTTCTGTCTTACGATTGGTTCTCTCAAAGAATGATATTAGCTTAGTTACCATCCTCCCTTTGTTCTACCAGCTGAGTAGCATTTAGCTACAAAGGTGTAATTTTAAAATAAGGAGGTGATCATCTATTAGTGATATTCCGTTATTGCTCTTGGTGTGACCTTTCTATAAATTTTAGAATTAAGAGCTATAATTTCTGAACATTAAAGAATGGTGTTTCATCTGGCTAATTTGTTTCATACCACAGAGGCACTGCTTCATCTTGAAATTAGACTTTAATGTATTCCTGACTTGATAGCAGACACATCTAGGAGGACCCTACACATGTAGACTGTCATACATGGACTTAGATTAAGATTTAGTTGATAGGAACTGGGACACTGCAGTCCAGGGGTAGCACTTCAGGTATTCAGGGCAATCACAAGAAGCTTTTCTGAACATTTCATAAAGAAATGTGTAGGTAGGATTACAGGAACTAACATTAGCTTAAAGAGTAGCAATTGAACTATATAAAGCATTGTACTAATTTTTAAATTCAAAGTTTTTTCTCTTTTTTTGAGATGGAATCTCGCTCTGTAGACAGGCTGGAGTGCAGTGGTACGATCTCGGCTCACTGCAACCTCTGCCTCCCTGGGTTCAAGCGGTTCTCCTGCCCTCGGCTTATGGAGTAACTAGGACTACAGGTGTGCACCACCACACCCAGCCAGTTTTTGTATTTTTAGTAGAGACGTGGATTAACTTTGTTGGCCAGGATGGTCTTGATCTCTTGACTTTGTGATACGCCCACCTCGGCCCCCGAAAGTGCTGGGATTACAGGCATGAGCCACCATGCCCAACCTAAAGTTTGTTGTTGTTATTATTATTATTATTATTATTTTTTTAAGAAAAAGTGATATTGTTGAATATCCACCTCTTTAGAGAACTGTAGATTTTAAAATTGTTTTTCTGGTCAGCTCCTATAGGTATATGCCCGCATTTCCCCTTTTACGCACCCTTTCCCCCCCATTGCATACATTACCAAAAAACTGGCAGATTTCAAGTTAGAGAAACAATAGGTCTTTATCTTATCGTTTTGACTGCCCAGCATTATAGATTGTCAAAATAAAGAATCCTCAAAAGGAATGGAATTGTGGAGTCATTTTAACTCCTAGTATACAGTCTGTGGGAGGCTGTCTGTGGTGAGGCGAAGCCATATAAATGCACCGGAACTTTTGGGAGCCCAGGAGTTAGGGCGCTGCTGCATCCTCACCCTACCCACTACAGGCGCATCTCACTGGGATCTTTTCTTCTCCGTGGTCTCTTTGCCAAACAGCTGCTTTTCCAGCCCTCTACCAGGTGCTCTGTGTCTTTGTGCTGGTCCTGTGAGCATTTAAAACTCCAAATAGTATTTTATTTCTTCTTTATGTGCTCCCTAATATTTTATCTGATTCAATTAATACCATTATCCTGGCTAGCATGAACTTTGGCCTCTTCTAATACATCCCTTGAACCAACTGACTCTCTCTCTCTCTGAGAGTGTTTTCATTAGTACTATTTGGTTACTGAACTGTTTTAGAATAATAGTTATTAAAGTAATGGGTTGGAAATGAATCAGCACTTGCCAGTGTGCTGAATTACTACATTAAAATGCTATATTAACTTAATTTGCCAGAGCATTTCATCAGTGGAGTTGGAGATGGAGACAAGTCAGAATGCACAGACTTTACCACTGACCCTCAGACCCCAGTGTCTCAAAGCCCTGTTTAATAGATGTGTGTGATTTTGCCCAAGTTCATCATCATTCTATGAAAATACTTTTAGAGTGTTGTCCCCACTGCTGATGGTTCTGTTGATTTATTTGTCTTTGTGCAAGAGGACCTGTGTGCTCTCTTTCTATACATCCACCTGCAGGCACACGCTTGTATTTAATTATGCTTTAGAAAATTATTTTTATAAGTAAAACTGTATATTTGTGTTTTTTAATTGTAATCTTTATAATTAATAGAAAAGAGGCTTGGGCTTGCCATTCTGATTATTTGCTTTTATCTTTTTGACTGAAGGACAGAAATTCCAGGTAGTCTCTTCATCTTTTGCAGTGTAGTGTTTCAGTGAACTTGGTAGATCTGAATACCACCAGGTATTATTAGTATAAAATGTTCACGTTTTGATATATAGTATTTAATTCTCGTAACTTAGTGTTTTGGTAGGGCATTCATGAAACTCTAAAACTGGAAAGAGAATTACCTGAACAAAAATGACAACAGTTTATCAAGGATTCCATTTTTCCCTACTGAATTCTTATGGCTACATTAGCATGTATTGGTTTGTTGAATTAATTAGTGAATGAGAGTTTACCACTCATTTTTTAAGCCCACCCAGTCCCCCTCAATAAAGCAAAACATCAATGTTTCTGGTGAAACTACTCTGAAATCTTTGTTCTTATATAGTTGTATATATACGTTTTTGTTAGCCTTTGAAAAAGTATTCCTTTACTGATACTTCTGGTTTCCTATTTACTTTCAAAATGCTAAAATAAAGCTTTTGTGTTACATAAGACTAATGAAACAAATCTAGCATTGAAGAAAAGTTGGAAATGTTATTAGAAATCCCTTTTTTTTTTAGTACTTCAGTGTAATTTGAATAGAAACTGGTATCCGCAGGCAGTACCCTTATATCATGTTTAAAAACTTCTTTTTTTTTTTCAGTTAGTGGCAAACGTTTTAAAATTAGGAAAATTCACTTAGGGTTCAGATTTCTTTATCTTTCCTTGAAGAAACTCTGCTAGTTATTTGGCAGATTGCCCACATTGCAGGAGGCAGTTCGCTCTGGGCAGCAGCTGCCAGTTTAGACAGATGTGGGGCTTCCCTCACACCCCTGCCATCCTCTCTTCCTCCTCCCTCTCACCCTCTGGGGCTGGAGGCCATGAGCTCAGACCCTCTGCTAAGAAATTCCATTGGCAACTCAAGTTAGTGGCCACTAATATATTTTTGTTTATCTAGATGGCCTAAGAAATATTTCCGTATTTCTTGTTCTGCTCATTTTAAGAAGGGAGAACAGACATCCCTAGTTACTTAACTGAAATGATGTGTCCTCTCCTACCCATGAGATCTCTTCTTGCCAGTCTCTCTCTTTTGTTCCTTCTCCCTCCATTTTGTTTTGTTTTGTTTTGTTTCATTTCCTCTTTTGGCACCTGAGTGTCTGGATCCTCTAGGTGGCTTTTATACTTTTTACTTTTAATTTACCAAATTTTAAATATTTTTAAATAAAGAATACATACTTATGGAAAATATTTCAATTAGAACAGTAGTTAAAGCAAAGAATAATAAACTCAGCTCCCAGAATGAATCGTTGTTGTTTCTTGTGTAGTCTTCAAAAACTGTTCTGTATATAAGAATATTTGTATATGTTCTTCTGTTTTTGGTTTTTCCACCCATAGGGTCTTCCTATATATGCATTAGTTTTGTAATTTTCTGTATTCTTATCAAGACTTATGGATCTATCACATTGTTTCTAATGGCTGCATGATATTTCCTTGTATAAATACTGTAACCAGCACTTGATTAATGGATGCTTCCAGTTTTTTGGGTGTTCTTTACCTATAAACTGTGCTACACTATGCCTCCATGTACATATGTGTCTGGACAGTTGAATGAATAGACCCAGTAAGAGAATTGATAGGTTAAAAGTATTTACATGTTAAGTTTTAACATATCTTGCTTTTTGTCTCCCAGCACAGTCACACGAATTCACTCTTTGTCTCGGTGGCCAAGAGCTTCTGCCAGCATGTGGTTCCCAGGGAGACTGATCATCTTGTATTGGTAGTTTGTATCACGTTTCCTTGGAATGCCTGTTTGCATATTTTGCTCATTTTTTCCATTGGGTTGGCTTCCCATTTCTTATTGATTGATGGGGATTTTTTGTACATCAAAGAAAACAAACTGCTTGTTAATTGTGGCAGATTTTTTTCTTTTTTGTCCTCTTTTGTTGTTGTTTTACCACTTTGCTGTCTTTTAAATGTTTCTACTTGGGGACATTTTTGGACACAGTTTTAAATTTTTATGTGGTCAGTCATTTCTTTTGTGGACTTTGTGTCATACTAGAAAAACTTTTCTCCAGTTTACAATTATTTTTAAAATGTATCCATATTTTTAGTTCTTTATAAAAATATTTTGATTTTTTGATCTTTTGGAAATTTATTTTGGTGTAGAGAGGGAACCAGCTTTTTTTCCTCTTTGGATAGGTAGTCAGTTGTTCCCAAGTGAGTTTCTTTTGCTTAGTGATTTGCACTCTTATTTTTATTATTTTTATATGCAATCATTTCTATTTGGGTATACTTCAGGAATATTAATTTGAGTACTTCAGGAATATCAATCATTGGGTGGTCTATTCCTGTGTTGGTACCAAGCTTTTAATAACTATAGTTCTACACTATGATGTATTATTTGGTAAGTGTAGTTGCCCTTAATTTATTTTCTTTTTTAGAATTTTCCTTGCTTAAATGAAAAAAAACTTGAGGGAAATTCTTTAAATTTAATGGAGTAATTCTACTTGACATAAGTATTCATAGACTTTATTATGTATTTTTAAAAATTTTTTGGTTTCACTGAGGCTTCTAGTTATTAACTGTTGCTTTGAAGTTCACTGGGTAAGTCAGGTGTGTAGGCCTGGAGAGGTGGGACAACATTTTGGAAGAGTGGAACCAGGCGTGGTAGGAAGTGGGCTGCTTCCTGCCTGTGTTTCTAGATTGCTGTGGGGGCTCAAGCAAGTCACTGAAGTGTCCCTCATGGGTTCCCATGTATAGGACAGCCTCTGCCAGCATAGTTACTGATATTTAGATATAATGAGTAGTTTTCGATCACTATTTTTCATTCAGCCGTTGTGAGGAATAAATGAGTCAATACATTTATAAATATTTCAAAACTGGTAGAGCCTAGTATAAGAACTTTGATGATGATGATGATGATGATGATATTGTTGTGGTTATTTTTTCTGTTTTACTTTAGTTGAAAGGAGCCTAATTTTCTCATGTTCCAGAAAATAAGGAGGAAATTGGGGAGGTGCGGGGCGGGGGGAGAGAGAGAGATACAGATATAGATATAGATATAGATATAGATATAGATATAGATATAGATATAGATATAGATATAGATATAGATTGAATTTACTACTGTTTCCCCAGCCCCAGCACTCACCAATTTCTGCTAAGGTACTGAAGGCAGACCTGTGTGATGAGGGGATTTTTAGGTTGAAACCTTGAAACATGAGAAAGACTTAGGGAAAGATTTGGGGTGGGAATGAGGAAGCGTATTCTAGGGCAGAAAGGGCTGTGGCGTCCACAGGCAGGGAAGAACATGGTGTGGAAACCTGAAAGCATATCAGAAAGGCTAGGGAGCAGCCAGGAGACAGACAGCTATGAGTGGAGGCCTGGTGGGAGCAGGGGCCACCTGAGGCCTTAGAGACCACAGGGCAGGTGGGGGGCATTGAATGGCATCCTAGGTGTACCGAGAAGTTGTTTATAGGATCTTAAGGAAGAGCATGGAATGCTGTGACTTAGGTTGTTCTGATTGTGGTGCGTAGGGCAGACCCTGGCAGGAGGGCAGGAGTGTAGCAAGAGACCAGCTCTGAGTCACAGCCATTGTGGTGCCAGGTGGGAGTGGGTGGAGAGAAAGGGGCACATCCTGGTTAGTTTTGGAGGTAAAACTTAGTCATGAATTGAATATCAGGGGATTTCTGACTTGCACATGGGTGGCACCTGGTATTGATCAGATGATACTGGGGTAAACAGCTGGTTTTGAGGAACATATTAGGAGTTTGATTTTGAACTTGTTGTATTGAGATGTTTGGGAATATGTGAATTGAACCCTATAAGAGAAGATGGGCAGTTCTGAAATGGAGAGAGGTCGGCTGGAATATTTACAGTAACTTACCGCATGAGCATTTCCCTTCTTCAAATACATCCCGTATGCAGTCTCCACAACAGTCTTCTCAACGTGTCTTCCAAATTCATCCTCCTTGCCTACTTGGAAATCTTCAAAAGCTTTCTGCTTTCTTCAGTGATATCTAAACTGTTAAACCTGACATTCAAGATCCTCCACAGCTTGCTCCTCACCCAATCCATAGGATTATGTTTTTCACATTACTGTCTCTTGCCTCCCAGTATGAACTCTAAACTCTCAGTTGCCTAGACTCATCTATAGATCATGAAAGTCATTTTACTTTCCTGCCTTATGTGCTTTTGTCTCTCTTTTTGCATCTTTATCAGTTGAGAATTTTCCAATCCTCTGAGTCTCAGTATAGGTTTTACCTCATCCACTATGCCTGCTGGTTTTAGATCATCCAGAAATAAGGGCTCCATTTTTGTCCATTTGGAGCACTAGTGTGAGCCATGCTTATATCTGCTTTATTTTATTTCAAGCTCTTTATGGAAGTGTGTCTTACCATATTTTCTCTATTCCATAATACCTTATGCGTGGTGTGTACTGAATAAATATTTATTTAATATTTTCTCTATTTGGAGATATTTTTCAGGTAGTTATCCTTTTGGTTGCAAGTAGCAGGAACCAAATGTAGCTGGTTTTAAAAAAAGAGGAAATTCACTAGAACACTACTGCAAATCTTGAGTAACTTAAGATAAAGTTAAAGGATGAACTGAGCCTTGGCGCAGCCCTGGGAACCTCACCGGCAGGGGCTCATGGACTTTTCATCTAGAGGTTTGTCATTAGTGTAGCTTAACTTCCCCTTCCCAGACTCTGTCAGTTCAAAATCTGGAGGAAAAGAATCTGATTGGCTTAGCATTGGTCAGTTGTCTACTTGAGGCCAATCAGCTCTGACCTTTGACAGAAGTCTTATCCTAGACACGTGGCTACTGAGATGTGAGATGTCCGTATCCTCATGACTGCCAGAGGTTGAAAGGTTTCCTTCTGTGGACAGAGACATTTGTTCTCTGAAAAGAGGAGTCAGAAATAAATTGCAACAGATGTGTACTACAGCAGTATTACTAACTTTGGAAACAGAGTCAGTATTGAATACTTTATGGTTTTGAGAAATTGCAGATGGCTTTAACCAAGGTCCTATTAGTATATTGCAATGGAAATAGGACCAGACTACTGTCTTTGTTGACTGGCTTCATAAAAACTATTCCTTGCCTCATGCCAGTCTTGTTTGTGATATTTACTCACTAAATCAGAAGACTCCTCCTTCCAAACTTCCTTACATCAAGAAGGAAAAAAAGTCCTGATAATAATTTTATTGTATTTAAACATTAGCAGATTATGATAATAGCTACATAGTGATTCTTTGCTCTGCGCATTTGACCATTGCAGATGTTTTACTGCTATAAAAGTTCCTTATTTACTTGTCCATATTATTTCTATAACTGGGCTATATTTCTGAAGGAAGTAATCTTGTGAAAGTTTCAAGAGGGCATCAGTTGGTTAACTTTGCAAAAATAGGAAAAATATGTAAAATGTAAATGTTTTAAAAGAAAAACCAATTTAAATCTTTGTTCTTGAAATTCATCATTTATGCAAAGTAATTCTTTTTTGTAAGGATGATTTGGTAAAGGATAAAAGTTTCCAGCTGGGCATGGTGGCTCACGCCCCAGCACTTTGGGAGGCCAAGGCAGGTGGATCATGAGGTCAGGAGATCAAGACCATCCTAGCTAACACAGTGAAACCCCGTCTGTACTAAAAATACAAAAAATTAGCCAGGCGTGTTGGTGGGCACCTGTAGTCTCAGCTACTTGGGAGGCTGAGGCAGGAGAATAGCATGAACTCGGAAGGCAGAGCTTGCAGTGAGCTGAGATCATGGCACTGCACTCCAGCCTAGGCGACAGAGCGAGAGTCCATCTCAAAAAAAAAAAAAAGTTGCCGTGGAACACAAATTTCGCCCAAGTACATTGGGTCACTATGTGGCAGCAGTAGGCAACTTATCAGGAATAAGTATGGTTAAGAAATGTGGTTGATGTTTTTAAGGTACTGGGAAAGATGTCAGTGGTTTATACCAGGTCCTTCTTCTGTCACTTTAAAATTTTAATAACAATTTTCTGACCATCTATGTGTTCCGTACATCCAGATGATTGAAAAATTAATTTTCTCTCCTATTGGAGAAACGGTTAAAGGATATGAACACACAGGAAGAAGTGTGAAGAGCCGATCAACGGGTGCAAAGATGCTCAACCCTGTGAATGATCAGGGATGTGCACACTTAAATAGGAGAGACATAACATTTCACACCCATCATATAGGTGTAAATTTAAAAGTTTAAAATTACTCAGTGATGCTGATTATGTGCCACAGCTTTAAAACACTGCTGATGAGCATTTCTGTCAGCACAGGGTCTCTATAGAACCGTCTCACAATTGCCAGTGTAGTTAAGAATGGACTGTCCAAGAATCCACTGGGCTAGTGTATACCACTGAGAAGCTAGCATGTATGTGCCCAGTGAAACAAGTATAGTACTACATGTTACAGTTTTGTTGTAATGTGAAAATTTACAAAACTCTTAAGTGTCTACCAACAGTGAAATAGGTAAGTAAAAAGTGGTATAGTCAGAATATAGCAATGAAAATTAATGATCTACAGCTGCTGTGTCCTTGCAAAATAGTTCGTTTGTATGTGTGCTATTAAAAAAAATTAAAACAGATAATAATGAAATGCCAAATTCAGGAGAGAGTTGGCTCTAAGGAGAATAGGCACAGGAAAAGAAATACAGAACATTTCACCCATACCATTAAAAAAAATCTAAAGAAAAATTTGCATTGTATTAAAATTTGACAGAAGGTGATGGGTACATCTACTTGTTAATTTTTTTCCCTACCTTTCTGTGCCCTTAAATATTTCATAATAAATAGTCATTATCTGTATCTTAAAATATTTCTCAAAGAATTTTTCCATTTTTGGATGATTAAGCTGGGAAATGGGGGAGTCAACTTGTTCAAAGTAACAAAGTAGTTAAATAGTTGAGCTGTGATCAAAAACAAGTCTGTCTTGTTCCAAAACTCATGACCCTCCTTTCTCATTAATCTCATTCTACAATGTAGAGAGGGAATACAAGCTTGAACCTATGAACCTGCAGTCGCCTTTGACCTATCTCTGACCATTCCCTCTCTCTTCCACCCTCTCTGGCACACACTTGTCTGTGCACACATGCATACGTGTACATATCATTCTTTATGAAAGATTATGTGTTCCTCACAGTCAGGCTGAGGCCAAGACAGCTTGTGTCTGGTGAGCCAGTAGGCCCTCTCTGTCTGTGGTGTGAGCATTCCTCCATGTTCATCTGGGGTTATGGGCATGGGGAATGTTCTAAAATATAATATGCTAAAATGGTGGCTTCTAGTTATCCTTTCCTAAAGGTGTTCATTCTGCCTTGGTTCCTGTTAGAAATGACTACATGGGCCGGGTGCAGCGGCTCACACCTGTAATCCCAGCACTTTGGGAGGCTGAGGTCGGAGGATGGCTTGAGCTTAGGAATTTGATACCATCCTGGGCAACAAAGTGAGACCTTGTCTCTACAAAAAAATGTTTTTAAATAGCCAGGCATGGTGGCACACATCTGTAGCCTCAGCTACTTGAGAGGCTGAGGTGAGAGGATCACTCAATCCCAGGAGAGTCAAGGCTGCAGTGAGCTGTGTTCACACTTCAGTTTGGGCAACAGAGTGAGATCCTGTTTTTAACAAAACAAAAAACAAACAAAGTAAATAATTAATTAAAAAATGACTACACAAAGAATCCAGGATTTGCTCTGCGGGTTTAAGACAGTATTTGTCTTTTTGGTTGTCTACAGAAGACATTCTTGGTGTTCCTCATTGTCTTCTGTATAGAAATCCTCTTAGAAACCGAGAAAAAAGTTTTAACAGAAAATAAATACAAATTTTAAAATATTAAATTTAAAACCAAACGATATGTAAACTATAGGGACTAAAAAGAATAGCTAACATTTGCTAAATGCTTATACGTTAGCATTTATTACTGCATCTCCAATTTGAAGATGAGGAAACAACCTCCTCAAGGACACTACCTTAGGGAAGTTAAATAAATTCCCTAAGGTAGCCCGCTAGTAGGGAGTAGGACTGAGACCACAACAGTGTTCGAGTCAGACACCACTTTTATTGGGAAAGACTTTCTAGGCTGCTACTGCTCCAAGTGGTCTTCTCCATTTCTACATCTGCTGTATGCAGGGTACGTTTGGAATTGTCCATAAATTGTTTTGTATTTTTAGTTTAGTTTTTTTCTTCAGTTTTTAAATTGGGTATAAGGATGCAAGAGCAAGGATGGACTTGAAAATTTCTTTATACTACCGTAGCAGCTAACATAGCATGTGGTTAGTTGGCATTCAGTGCATTCTTAGATATTTGCTAGTTCTCACTGAGGAAGCAATAGCTTAAAATACCTAAAATTTGTTATCATGGATTGATGCTGAGAATTTTGAAGTACTACCTGAGCTGCTAAGTCTTAGCAGTTTTACTGATGTCATATTCTTCACTGAGGAAATTCATTTGGATTTCATGGTTTTCATGATTTTAACTTAAGCATCGTCTTGCCAGGTTGTTCACAGCTGAGCAAATGTACCTTTTTATGCCATCCTTTCTGGGAAGGAAAATAAAATATGCCTATCCAAACTTTCTAAAACAAATTGTCATGTCTGCTGTTTTCATTTTGTCTTCCATTTATTCTTTAAGGCACATTCTTACCAAGGTCCCATGGATTTCTTGTATCTGTATAATTTCTCTTTTGTCAAATGCAGAACACTGTTCAGTCTCTTGTCACCTGAAGACAGCATGAATGTTCTTGATGTTTCCAAGGTTCCAATCTGGACCTCCTCTTCTTCTTTCACATACTTTTCCATAGATAGTCTTCTCCAGCCCTCGTGCCTTCACATCCTGATTCTCATGATTTCTGAAGTTATGTTCCCATCCCACATCACTCTTAGAACTCCAGACCTGCAGAGCCACTGCCTGTTGACCAGTTTTTCCCCAGGTATCCCATAGGCACCACAACATTCACACATCAAAACCAGCTTGAGTATTAGCAACTCTTGCCCGAATGTATTTCCTGCTATATTGAATTTGGTCCTCAAGTGTTATTGCATCCTTTTCCTCATTTTCTTTTCAGTCCACCTCTCTATTCCCACTACCACTCAGATCCTCTCAATGTCTTGCTCTGACTATGGAAGAGCCTTTTAGCTAGCTGCCCTTCCCCAGCCAGCGTGGTTTCCTCTCTCTCTGTATCACCATTCAAATGTTCGAATGGTCAATTCCACATTACCGTCTGAGGTTGTTAGCTCCTTTGTCAAGCTGCCAGTGGCTCTCTCCTGCCTCAGAATATTGGTCCTCCTCTTTCTTCTCCCTGGAATGTCCTTCCCTCTTCTCTCTATCTAATTAATCCACACTTAGCATTGAACTTCAGGTGCCAGATTCTGGGAAGCAACCCTCTTTTACTTTTTCTTTTTTTCTGTCTTTCCTTTCCTTTCTTTCCTTCTTTTCTTCTCTCTCTCTTTCTTTCTCTCTTTCTTTCTTTCTTTGTCTCTCTCTCTTTCTTTCTTTGTCTTGTCTTTCCTTTCTTTCCTTCTTTTCTTTTCTCTCTCTTTCTCTCTTCCTTTCCTTTTCTTTTTTTTTTTTTCTTTTCTTTTCTTTTCCCCTCCCTGCCTCCCTCCCTCCCTCCTTCCCCTCCTTCCTTCCCACTCTGTCACCCAGGGTGGAGTACAGTGGCGTGATCTCAGCTCACTGCAACCTCCGCTTCCCAGGGTCTCAAGCCATTCTCCTGCCTCAGCTTCCCCAATAGCTGGGATTACAGGTGTGTGCCACCACACCCGGCTAATTTTTGTATTTTTAGTAGAGACAGGGTTTTGCCATATTGGCCAGGCTGCTTTCAAACTCCTGGCCTCAAGTGATCTGCCTGCCTTAGCCTTCCAAAGTGCTGGGATTACACCCAACCAACCAGAAACAGACGTTTTCTGACACTTAACTCTTCTCTCTCCCTGTGCCTCTCCTGGCTTTGTCACCCTTCTTATGTGTTCTCCTTGGAGCCCAAGCAGTATCTTCATGGCAGCATTCCTACCAGTGTTTTACAACTATCTGGGACTGGTCTCTCCCATCCTCACAAGCAGCATGAATCCTCTTCATGGCTGCATGTGAGTCCCCAGCCCAAGCTGCCTGTGGTTGGTTATTTGTTGACTTATTTCTATGATAGTGGTTCTCAACTGCGGGTGATTTTTTCTTGGTGAAACCCCATCTGTACTAAATATACAAAAATTAGTCAGGCATCATGCTGGGCACCTGTAATCCCAGCTACTTGGGAGGCTGAGGCAGGAGAATCACTTGAACCCAAGAAGCAGAGGTAGCAATGAGCCAAGATCATGCCGCTGCACTCCAGCCTGGGTGGCAGAGTGAGACTCCGTCTCAAAGAAAAAAGAAAAAAGAATTTAACCATATAATCCTCAGAAAAAAGCCTTTTGTTTTATGTAGATTAGCTAATGATGTAAATTCTGGTGCCACCCCCAATATTTAGGTAGTGAATTAGATGGGACTTCTAGTGCACTGGAAGTTAGGATATTGAAGGATGAATTGTTGCTGACACAGAGTAACATGGGGTTGACCTATACAATGAAGTAATAGGAAAATAAAATCCTATTGTGCTTTAAATTTGGCGTGTGTCTTGGCAAAGACAGAAAACATCAGAGAAGGTTTTGATTCTTCCCTCCAGAATTGGCCATATGATTTGTTTTTTTTGGCCATGCAATATGAATTCTTGTTTTATAATCAGCTTTCAAAAAATTATTATTTTGAAAGTTTAGAAATCTGAGCTGGAGAAAGAAACATTTTAGGAAATGTTAGGAAAAGGAGACAGTGACTCATATTCTGAAATAGTTCCTGTTGATATTTGCAATTTCAAACTAGTCTCTGGAAAATAATTATATAATTGTATGGAGAGAGTCAAGTCTTGATCTTTACCCTCGGGGACTTCTTTTGGCAAATTAAATGATTTATACCTGAAGAGACAATTTAGCTTCATGTTAAATTTCAAAATCCAAGAAATACTTTCTTTTCAGTAGCTGTCAGATTGTATTGACGATCATCAGCCTTTCAGATGAGTGTTATTAGTTCAGTTTTGGAGATTACCTATATGTGTGGTACTGTCTTGTAGTTTTCTGAAAGAAGATTGAAGTATTTATACTTATTTTTGTGGATTCTGTGAGGTAAAGTCTGGCTTACAGTTGATTTAACCTCTTCTTGGTCTTGGTTACTTTTGGATTTTGTCAGAACAGAAGTTTAAGCTGCAGATACTGTATTCAGAAAGGTCCTTCAAGAAATATAACTGTAAGGAAATGGAATGATAGATGTGTATAAATATGAACTTGAATCAAGTATGCTTTGTATTTAAAAATATGCCTTTCTTTTAATTTTTTTTAGCCAAGTTCTATAGAAATTTTAGAGTATTCATCAGATAGTGAAAAAGAAGATGACTTGGAAAATGTCCTACTCATTGATTCGGAATCCCCTCACAAATACCACGTGGAGTTTGCATCAGATGCAAGACAGACTGTGGAGAGACTGATAGACCCAAGGACAAAATCAACAGAGACCATTTTGCATACACCTCAGAAACCCACAGCTAAGTTTCCCAGGACTCCAGAAAAGTCAGCGAAGAAGAAGCTTTTAAGGTTAAATTGTACCTTTTTAAATACTCTTTTTAAATTTTTCTCTTTCTTTAAAAACCCAAATATATAAAATGTTAATTTTAAAATACTTGTATATGAAGTCCTAAGTTCTGGAGCCGATTAATAGAATGTTCATCCAAGTTGAGGGTTATAGCTTCAGTCATGCCCAGCGGATGTGACTGCCTCTCTTAATGGAGATTTATTTGGGTTATCAAATGTTATTGAGAGTCAGTGTTCTAGGTGCTGTGGAGACAAGTATATAATTGTTCTGTTCTTGAGTAACTTACAATCTAAAAAGGGAAATAAATATGTATAGATCATGTCAGATTACTTTTATGAGAGAGATCTGCCAGGGCAACACTTGCAAGTGCAAAAAAAGTATGAGAGAGCAGAACCCACAGATAAGACGTGTCTGGTGTGCCATGAACTACAGTGTCAGTCTGGGGCTAGGCTGTGGCCATGGTGAGCAAAGCAGGAAAGATAACATGAAGGAGCCTGTAGGGACCTTCCCCAATCCTGTGTAATACAAGGTTCTCTTTGTTGTTGAACCAAACAATGCCAAGCAAAGACTCAATGAAAGTAAAAAAGAGAGGCCGGTGGGTGGCTCACGCCTGTAATCCCAGCACTTTGGGAGGCCGAGGTGGGTGGATCACGAGGTCAGGAGTTCGAGACCAGCCTGGCCAACATGGTGAAACCCTGTGTCTGCTGAAAATAAAAAAATTAGCTGGGCATGGAGGCACGCACCTGTAATCCCAGCTACACGGGAGGCTGAGGCAGGAGAATTGCTTGAACTTGGGAGGTGGAGGTTGCAGTGAGCTGAGATCGTGCCATTGCACTCCAGCCTGGGCGACAGGGCGAGACTCTGTCTCAAAAAACAACAACAACAAAAGAAAGTAAGAAAGAGAACCTGTATGAAATATTGCCACAAAAGCAAAAGTGGTAGAGCATTTCAAGGCAAAGGAGTTTCAGTAGAAAGAGTAAATGTGATCATGAAGAGTGTAGGTGTTGGATGCACAGATGATATTGTAGCATCATGAGAAGACAAGCCTGGTGTGCACTGAGGGGAGCCCAGGGTCTGTGGCTGAAGTAGAACACGGTTCAAGGAGTGAGGACAGGGTCATGGCTCTTATGTGGGAGTTGGGGACCAGACAGGAGGGCTTTGATTCCTCTCTTCGGGATTGCCAGTCACCTGGAAAAGATCCAGCCTCTAGAGAGGGTTCGGGGAATAGGAGAGACAGATTTTGAAAACAGTGGGGTTCCGAATAAACAGAGTTTGCACCATAGCTCTATCAGCATCCTGAAGAGGAGGTAGGGAAGGAAGGTGGAGAGGAGAGCCCCAGCTTGAGTACACCAGTGGAGGAAAGAGCATGAGAATGTGGCCAAGTCTAGTGGTATGGCCAGGGCACAGAGATCCATTCATTCCTACTCACCATGAGACAGAAAGCCTTATGCCCAAAGTGAAGAAGTTGTGGCCTCAAAAAAGAATGTAATTTGTAATAGTAATAGAATGTAATTTGTAATAGAAGGTGGTTTGTAATAGTCTCTGGGAAGAAAGGAAAGGAAGCCCACTAGAGGAATTAGCATGTCTTTGTTGGTGAAGGTGATGCCATGCAATTACAGAAAGTCGTGTCCCCAGCCCTGCTGAGGGCCTACCACTTGCCAAGCACTGTTCATGCACAGGAGCAAGAAAAGTGGAATGGTTGCTCATAACAGAGAGCAAAGGTGAATGGAGCCCGGCCTGTGTCGGGGGAAGGGTAATACGGAGCCAAGAAGTAAAATAGATGTCAAGTCAGAGAGAGAAATTTTATGGAGAAAAGGCAGAAAAAGGGGGACAGAGAAGGGTCCAGAGGTGGGGGAGGACATTTCAGTTTGAAACAGGCTCAGGGAAGCCCTGAGGAGGTGCTTCATTGAGCAGCTGGAAGAATAGTGTGTGCAGTGGAGCGGGTGCTTTTGTTTTTGTATCTTTGATTGACAATCATGAGGCTTTTGGCCATTTTCAGTTAGATATTATACATCTTAGTGGGACTATGAGTCTGCAGTCCACGGGCAGGCTTGGTGTTGTTGGAGATGTGAATGCGTAGACTTCAGTGTCCAGATCTTTTGAAGCATGAGCTAGGTCGGGTCACAGGAGATCCACTGCTAGGCGAGAGGAGAACCTGTCCAAGGCCTGAGTCCTGGGTGTTCTACAGAAGTTGGGGTGTGGAGGGAGAGACTGCTGAGGGAGGAGCCAAAACAAAGGGAGTATGGTGTGCTGAGGCAAGTGAGGAGAGAGGGTGACCCACTGTGACAGACGCTGCCAGGACTGACCTCTGTGATTCCACGGTGAAGGGCAGGGTGTGCAGCCATCTCAGTGGCGTGACCAGGCAAAGCAGACTGCCATGGACTCGAGAGAATGGAAAGAGAGAAACTGAAGACAGCACGATGGAACTCTGGAGAAGTTTTGCTTTAAGGGGTACAGATCAATAGTGCATTAGTTGAAAGTGAATGTGAGGGTCAAGGTTTCTTATTTTAAAGGTGGTAGAAATTTCATCATGTTTGTATGTTGATAGGAAAGTCCAAGAGAAAAGGGGAAACTGCTGAGGCAGGGGAGGGAGGGGACAACTGATGGAGTTGTCTCTGCCATGGTGAAGGGAGGCACAAACAGGGGTGACCTTGTCAGGAGCTCAGAGTGTGCACCCATGGCCAGGGCAGGCAGAGCCCACGCAGGTGCTGGAATGGACCTGGTAAGGAGCAGACAGGCCATCCACGGACAGCTGGGAAGGCGAAGTCCCTGCCGTTACAGGCACGTGTATCTGACTTGGGAAGTAGTTCTTTCTGATCAATTCTATTCCAGTAAAATGCAGTCGTTCATTAGCTGACAGGGAGGATGAGGAGGGAGCTGTGGAGGTCTGAGGAGAGAGAATCTGTGAAATGGGCATGTAGTGGGGACAAATGAACTGGAGAAAGGCTCCAGGGTTGTCTGACAGGATCAGGCCCTGTTGGGAAGTCGTGGTCACAGACTGAGTTTGAGACCGATCAGGCAGTGTGGATTCGACCCTTGGGCTGCACATATGGGCAGAGCACAAGGATGGTCCGGGGGCTCACTAAAAGGGGTTGACAGGAGTTCCAAGAGTAGCTATAATAATGACCTATGAAACCTAAGCTGGGTAAGGTGGGAATGAGAACATGCAGGTTGTGGATCATGGTGAGTTGGGGTAGAACTCACTGATTGAGGACTGGTGAAAGGTTGGTCAAACACTTACGGAGTCAGGCTACTGTAAGTGATGAGCTGGGGCAGTAAGGGTGACAGGCGCCTAGAGTTGAGCCGCTGGAGGGAGGTAGTTCGGGACTTCAAGATTAGAGTAGCTGACGCGGATAGAGGACACCGTCTTGGAGCTGGGTGGGCACTGACATGCCTGCCCTGGTGTTGGGCAGGCTGAGTTGGAGCTGGAGTGTAAGGGAGGGTGCCAGATGGTCTGTCTGGAAGCTGCAGTGAAGAGCAAGGCCGTCCCTTTGTGGCTTTTCAGGCCCAGTGAGAGGGTAGGGGAGAGAACACAGTGCTGTTGAAGATCACTGTCAGGGAGTCCTCAATAGAAGGTGGAGGGGACATTCATAGAAGTGGCTGAAGCTGCTCCAACAACATGCAATTGATCATTTTCTTGTTGTGATTTCTAGGAATAACTAAGTGAGGATGTCTGTTTTGAAGTTACTCTGCTTAGATACTAAAAATGAGATTGGTATGCTTAGGGTTGTTAGTGTCAGGCCTTCAAACTGAAGAGTTCCTGTTTCACTGAGCTGACTAGAAAGGCCTGTGACTGCCTTGTCTGCCTTTGGTGAAGGGATGGTGGTTTGTGGTGATTAAAACCTTTTTTTTACCTGATAAAGGCCAGGTAACAAGGATTGAGAGAGGTATTTGGCATTTGAAGCCTGGAGCACACTCCCTTCTCTCTCTGGTTTGCCCTGTGGGAAATGTCACTCAGTCTCTTTGGGCTTTCTTTTTCTTTTCTTTTCTTCTTTTTTTTTTATTCATGGAACTATTTGAAGCATAAAAAACACTAATGCAAAATTGTTAGATATTTAAGTGTGTTGGTAATAATAAAGCTATATCTGTCTCCCCATTTTGATGGTCAAGTTGTTTTTCACAGTGTTTATTATACCATGAAAAGACAAAATCTCCGTCTGATTGGTGTACCTGAAAGTAATGGGGAGAATGGAACCAAGGTGGAAAACACTCCTCAGGATATTATCCAGGAGAACTTCCACAACCTTGCGAGGCAGGGCAACATTGAAATTCAGGAAATACAGAGAACGCCGCAAAGATACTCTTCGAGAAGAGCAACTCCAAGACACATAATTGTCACATTCACCAAAGTTGAAATGAAGGAAAAAATGTTAATGGCAGCCAGAGAGAAAGGTCGAGTCACCCACAAAGGGAAGTCCATCAGACTAACAGGGGATCTCTCATCAGAAACTCTCCAAGCCAGAAGAGAGTGGGCCAATATTCAACATTCTTAAAGAAAAGAAGCTTCGGCCGGGCGCGGTGGCTCAAGCCTGTAATCCCAGCACTTTGGGAGGCCGAGACGGGGGGTCACGAGGTCAGGAGATCGAGACCATCCTGGCTAACACAGTGAAACCCCGTCTCTACTAAAAAATACAAAAAACTAGCCGGGCGAGGTGGCGGGCGCCTGTAGTCCCAGCTACTCGGGAGGCTGAGGCAGGAGAATGGCGTAAACTTGGGAGGCGGAGCTTGCAGTGAGCTGAGATCCGGCCACTGCACTCCAGCCCATGTGACAGAGCGAGACTCCGTCTCAAAAAAAAAAAGAAGCTTCAACCCAGAATTTCATATCCAGCCAAACTAAGCTTCATAAGTGAAGGAGAAATAAAATCCTTTCAGACAAACAAATGCTGAGAGGTTTTGTCACCACCAGGACTCCCTTACAAGAGCTCCTGAAGGAAGCACTAAACATGGAAAGGAACAACTGGTACCAGCCACTGGAAAAGCATACCAGATTGTAAAGACAATTGATGCTAGAAAGAAACTGCATCAATTAACGAGCAAAATAACCAGCTAACATCATAATGATAGGATCAAATTCATACATAACAATATTAACCTTAAATATAAATGAGCTAAAAGCTCCAAGTAAAAGACACAGACTAGCAAATTGGATAAAGAGTCAAGACCTATCAGTGTGCTGTATTCAGGAGGCCCATCTCATGTGCAGAGACACACATAGGCTCAAAATAAAGGGATGGAGGAAGATTTACCAAGCAAATGGAAAACAAAAACAAAGCAGGGGTTGCAGTCCTACTCTCTGATAAAACAGACTTTAAACCAAAAGATAAAAAGAGACAAAGAAGGCCATTGCATAATGGTAAAGGGATCAATTCAACAAAAGAACTAACTATCCTAAATATATATGCACCCAATACAGGAGCACCCAGATTAATAAAGCAAGTCCCTAGAGACCTACAAAGAGACTTAGACTCTCACACAATAATAATGGGAGACTTTAACATCCCACTGTCAACATTAGGCAGATCAAGGAGACAGAAAGTTAACAAGGATATCCAGGAATTGAACTCATCTCTGCACCAAGCAGACATAATAGACATCTATAGAACTCTCCACCCCAAATCAACAGAAGATACATTCTTCTCAGCACCACATTGCACTTATTCCCAAATTGACCATATAGTTGGAAGTAAAGCACTCCTCAGCAAAT
>NW_012115633.1:3681541-3693607 GCF_000951035.1 Colobus angolensis palliatus | reverse complement strand
GTCCTTTGTAGGGACATGGATGCAGCTGGAAACCATCATTCTCAGCAAACTGTCGCAAGAACAGAAAACCAAATACCGCATGTTCTCACTCATAGATGGGAACTGAACAATGAGATCACTTGGACACAGGAAGGGGAGCATCACACACCGGGTTCTATTGTGGGCAGGGGGAAGGATAGCATTAAGAGATATATCTAATGTAAATGACGAGTTAATGAGTGCAGCACACCAACATGGCACATGTATACATATGTAACAAACCTGCACGTTGTGCACGTGTACCCTAGGACTTGAAGTATTAAAAAAAAAAAAGAAAAAAATAATACCACACATCTACAACCATCTGATCTTTGACAAACCTGACAGAAAGAAGAAATGCGGAAAGGATTCCCTATTTCATAAATGGTGTTGGGAAAACTGGCTAGCCATATGTAGAAAGCTGAAACTGGATCCCTTCCTTACTCCTTATACAAAAAAATGCTCATCATCAATGGCCATCAGAGAAATGCAAATCAAAACCACAATGAGATACTATCTCACACCAGTTAGAATAGTGATCATTAAAAAGTCAGGAAACAACGGGTGCTGGAACGATGTGGAGAGATAGGAACGCTTTTACACTGTTGGTGGAACTGTCAACTGGTTCAACCATTGTGGAAGACAGTGTGGCAATTCCTCAAGGATCTAGAACTAGAAATCCCATTTGACCCAGCCATCCCATTACTGGGCATATACCCAAAGAATTATAAATCATGCTGTTATGAAGACACATGCATATGTATGTTTATTGCGGCACTGTTCACAACAGCAAAGTTTTGGAAGCAATCCAGATGTCCATCAGTGATAAGACTGGATTAAGAAAATGTGGCATATAGGCCGGGCGCGGTGGCTCAAGCCTGTAATCCCAGCACTTTGGGAGGCCGAGACGGGCAGATCACGAGGTCAGGAGATCAAGACCATCCTGGCTAACCCGGTGAAACCCCGTCTCTGCTAAAAAATACAAAACAAAAAACTAGCCGGGTGAGGTGGCGGGCACCTGTAATCCCAGCTACTTGGGAGGCTGAGGCAGGAGAATGGCGTAAACCCCGGACGCGGAGCTTGCAGTGAGCTGAGATCCAGCCACTGCACTCCAGCCTGAGCGACAGAGCGAGACTCCGTCTCAAAAAAAAAAAGAAAATGTGGCACATATAAACCGTGGAGTGCTGTGTGGCCATAAGAAAGGATGAGTTCATGTCCTTTGTAGGGACTTGGGATGAAGCTGGAAACCATCATTCTGAGGAAACTATCACAGGGACGGAGAACCAGACACCGCATGTTCTCACTCATAGGTGGGAGCTGAATAATGAGAACACTTGGACACAGGGTGGGGAACATCACACACCTTGGCCTGTCGTGGTGGGGGAATTGGGGAGGGATAGCATTAGGAGAAATACCTAATGTAAATGACGAGTTAATGGGTGCAGCACACCAACATGGCACATGTATCCATATGTAATAAACCTGCATGTTCTGCACGTGTACCCTAGAACTTAAAGTATAATAAAAATAAATAAATAAAAATAAAAGCAAAACTTGAAAATACTGTATTTACAGTCATTTTAATTGCTTATTCTTTACCTGGTTGTATAGCTTATTAAAAATATCTTGAAATGAGTTGGAATATTTTTTAATCTTTATCCTTCTTTACTTCTCCATATTGATTTTGTAGAAATGTTTACCAATGTTGAATTGATACCAGTGATCTTTTGAGATAGGTTTCTAATCTGTTGATTTTATAGAAAAGATAATTAGGATATCTTAACTTGCTCAGTGCATTCATCGTATTTTTATTCCGTTGGAGTTTGGCCTTTATAAATAACTTGTCTGGCTACGTTCAAAAGAATTAATTTGGATATAAATGGTAGGGCCTTCCTGAACTTTTGGTATGACTTAATTTTTTTAACATGAGATAGGTTTTTTACTAGAAATAGAATTGTTAATTGAAGGACATGGTGTTTCTTATCTTAAGTTCAAGTGCATCTGATCCGAACTCCCTGCAGGACAGGCCCTAATGGCCAAACTTAGCTGGAGATGCAGATTTTATCTGAGGGCTCCAGATACCGCTATGTGTAGAGAGCTCCTGTGCATATGTTTACTGTTGTTTTTACCTTTTGTCCTGTCATCCCCACAGTTTTCTTACGAGGTTCTAGGCTTGACTTTAACCAGATACTACTTTCAGAGTTCATTGTGCCTTTTTTTTTCTGTAAGGTCACAGCATTGAAAAGCAACAGTTGGCAAATAATTATCTAGATAATGGGCAAAGAATACAGCATTTGCTTCTTGTATTTATTATGCTTATCATTTTAAATAATACTGTTTAAGAGGTTCTAGGTATATTATCAAGACTAAGAGTTTGGACTCTGGAGCCAGACTGCCTAGGTGTGCATCCAGCTACACCACTCATTAGACATTTAACCTTGGACAGATGTTTAACATCTTGGTGCCTCAGTTTGTCATCTATAAAGTGGAATAATAATAGTACCTACTTCACAGTATTGTGTAAAGGGGAAGCATAAACGAGTTACTTAATGTAAACAATGATATGAAGAAGGGCTTAATAGGAAGTAGAGGTTGACATGTAGAGGTGCTATGGCATATTTCTGAGTATAAGAGGTTTTAACTTTTTTTCTGTTACATGTGCTACACACAAGTACATTCAGAAATAATAACCTATAGGAAAACATACTAGGTTTTTCTATAGGTATTAATACTAGAAATATTATATATTATTAAAATATTTCCATCATAATTGAAAGGGCTATATATAGGCTGCAAGTAAAAAACATAATAAAAACAGTTACACCAATTGTGGGCATTTTTTGAAAGTTTACTAAATGCCACATGCTGTGCTAAGTCCATTCTGGTTTTAACAGCTTGTTCCTCATCTGGCTAGTTACGTAATGTTGGAGAAGTTTCTTAATCTCTCTCTAAATTCTGGTTTTATCATCTGTGCAGTGGGTATTGATATCTGTTCTTTCTGCCTCAAAGGGATATTATTTGAATAAAGATAATGCAGTGAAATGATTAATGAATTGGTAATAAGATAATATACTTATGAGATAATACATTGATAACCTATATAGCATGTAGCTATAGTGGTAATTAACAACTGGTCTTGATTTTTCTTGAAATTATAGTTATGTTAGGAGTTGATAACTTCTCTTTCTCTCTACATATATATATATATTTACTTATATTTGTAATTTACATTCACCTATGTATTTATAAGCATAAATGTATCTCAGTGAGTATATGTGTTCATTGATAGGTTAATGCTCTTCTGCAGTGCCTGCATATCTATCGTTATAAATTGTCTTTCTGCTGTACATGGAAGTTTTCTTTTTTATAACATTGGTATCCTTGCTGTGTGTTTGTGATTGATACTCAAATATCTCTGGAGTCCAAATCAGGGACCCATACCCAAGTGCTCTTATTTGAGTGTTCTGTCAACAGTTGGCAAGGTTATTCTTGACTGGAACTCTGAGCCCACTTTACAATTCTTTGTTTGCTCCCATCTGCTGAGCTCATTGAGAGCTTTCCCACCTCCATGGCAGCACTCATAGCTGTCCTTGTGTCCCTGGTACCTAACGAAGTGCTAGGTGCCAGCATATAGCAGGTGGTAAGTGAGCAGTACTTGTTTTAGGATTGAATAAGTGAACTAAGAAAGAATAGAAAAAGAGGTAAACTGATATTTAGCTATCATATTTCCAAGAATATGATATTTTTAGGACATAGTATTAGCCCATATTTCTAGGAATCAGAAAACCAAGGTTCTAAGAAAACAGAATACTGACTTATGAGGACATGGCCTCTAGGAAGAGAATGTGGTAACAAATATACATTAAAATTTTGCATGTTTTATCTGTTTGTCTCTGGTTGGGGGTTATACAATATAAATGTTCCATATATTCTGAAGTTTTCCTTTTAACTAAATTTAGTACATTATAATTCATTAAACAGAGGTGGACTAGCAGAAAGACTGAATGGACTGCAGAATCGAGAGAGATCTGCTATTTCTTTGTGGAGACATCAATGTATTTCTTACCAAAAGACACTTTCAGGTAAGGCTGTGCAGGTACCCGAGACAATGTGTAAATAAATGTTTTAGTTAAAAGAATTCTTACATTAAAATACATGAAGTTGATCATTAATATTTTCATGACATTTTAAAAAATTTGTTTTTCCAACGTTCTAATTTTGACATACAAAAACTATATATAATTAATATATATAACTTGATGAGTTTAAAAATAGTTTAAAAATAAGTATACTCTCATGAAACCATCGCCACAATCTGTGCTATAAATCTATACCCTTGACCTCCAAAAGTTTTGTTCTGTTCTTATCATTAAGAGCACTCTACCCTCTTAGCAAAATTTATTTTATTTTATTTCATTATTTAGAGACAGGGTCTCACTGTTGCCCAGGTTGGAGTGTAGTGACATAATCATAGTGTACTGTAGCCTCAAACTCTTGGGCTCAAGCAAATCCTCTCACTTCAGCCTCCCGACCGGCTAAGACCACAGGCTTGTGCCACCATGCCCAGCTCCTCTTAGCAAAATTTTAAGAATACAATACAGTATGTTAACTATAGACACGATACTGTACTGCAGATCTCTAGGACTGATTTATCTTATATAATCAAAACTTTGTACCCTTTGATGAGTATCTCCCTATTGGCAGCCACCATTGCAGTCTCTGCTTCTGTAGCCAGAGCACTTAGTCAAGAAAGAGAGATAAAAGATATCTAAGTTGGAAAGCAAGAGGTAAAGTTATCTCTGTTTGCAGATGACATGATCTTATATCTAGAAAACCCTATAAGACACCCAGTCCCTGCCAAAAAAAAAAAGTTACAACTAATAAATGAATTCAGCATAGTAGCAGGATTAAAAATCAACATAAAAAATCAATTGCATTTCCAATGAAATTTCTGTATATTAATAATGAGATATTTTCTTTTCTATTGGAAATTGAAAAAACAGTCTCATTTACAATAACATCAAGAAGAATGAAATTCGGGACTAAGCGTGGTGGCTCACGCCTGTAATCCCAGCAGTTTGGGAGGCTGAGGCAGGTTGAATCATGAGGTCAAGAGATTAAGACCATCCTGGCCAACATGGTAAAACCCTATCTCTACTAAAAATATAAAAATTAGCTGGGCGTGGTGCTGCATGCCTGTAGTCCCAGCTACTTGGGAGGCTGAGGCAAGAGAATCGCTTGAACCCAGGAGGCGGTGTCTTCAGTGAGCCAAGATCGTGCCGCTGTACTCCAGCCTGGCGACAGAGTGAGACTCCGTCTCAAAAAAAATAAAATAAAATACTTAGGAATAAACTTAATCATGGATGTCAAGGACTTGTACTCTGAAAACTGACTCTTTTTTTTCAGGTGTCTTACAGGTTTCAGAAATTATTCCAAGAGATGAGTTTATTCTTGCAAGGTCTAATGACTGAAAACTCTTGTTTTTCAACAAATTGCTTGATATTGAAAAGATTCCACATGTCTAGAAAAGCCTCCTCTCCTCCTAAACAGTGCTGATTTGGTGGTTTTTCCCTGTGTGTTCCCTCCATCTGGAGTTGGGGGATGGGTAGATGTGGGCACAGTCATGTATTCCAAACCAACTATTATTAGTCTTTCCTGGGGGATCATTGGGATATACATTTTAATAGGCTCCCAGGTGATTTTTGCACATGCTAGAATTTAAGAAACATTATTCTTAGAGTTGATCCCCCCATTCCCAATAATATATTCTACTAAATAGATCACTCAACTGTTATGTTCTCGACTGTTATATTACACATTTCTTTAGAAGACTTTTCAATTCTTATCTCATTTATTCCTTTTCAAATCCTTTCTGAGGCCAGGTGTGGTGGTTCATGCCTGTAATCTCCATGCTTTGGGAGGCCAAGTCAGGAGGATCACTTGAGGCCAAGAGTTGAAGACCAGCCTGGACAATGTAGTGAAACCTGTTCTCTGCAAAAATGTAAAAATTAGCTGTACGTGGTGGCACACGTTTGTAGTCCTAACTACTCAGGAGGCTGAGATGGGAGAATCGCTTGAGCCTAGGAGTTCTAGGTTACAGTAAGCTGTGATCGCACCTCTGCACACCAACCTGTGTGACACAGCAAGACCCCGTCTCTAAAAAAATACAAAAAAATCCTTTCCCAGCTGTCACTTAGCAATTGCCTTCTCTCACATTCTTGTATTAAAGTACTGGAATATGAAGTATGTATATATGTATCAGGATGACCTAATACGTATGACCCAAGAATACTTTTTCTTTTCTTATTTTATTTTATTTATTTTTTTTTTGAGACAGAGTCTCGCTCTGTCACCCAGGCTGGAGTGTAGTGGCGCGATCCTGGCTCACTGCAACCTCCTCATCCTGAGTTCAAGTGATTCTCCGCCTCAGCTCCACGAGTAGCTGGGATTACAGGTGCCTGCCATCACGCCTGGCTAATTTTTGTATTTTTAGTTGAGACGGGGTTTCACCATGTTGGCCAAGCTGGTCTCGAACTCCTGACCTCAGGTGACCCACCCACTTCAGCCTCCCAAAGTGCTGGGATTACAGGTGTGAGCTATCGTGCCCAGTCACTTTTTCTTCTATACATATCTGTGGGTCAGTCCATTGTTACACTTATGACTTTGTTTCTTGGGGTTTTTTTTATATTAATGATTATGACATTTAATAATAATCTTTACAATTCATTTGACTACCCTGAAGACCAGGCAAACATAAAGGTTTCCTGGTCTTATTATTTAGGGAAGTCTTAATAGCACATTGGCTTAAGCACAAAAAATAATTTAATGGTACTTGTAATTGAAAGCCACAGGGACCATGCTTCAGGCATATTGGTTTTGAAAAGGCTGGCAGTCGTTCTCTATGTGGTAACTCTCTGCTTCAAGTCCAATAAAAAAAATGCTTTCTTTCCAATATTTTACCAGAAATGTCCAAAATGACTTTCATTGATCTGGTAGAGACAGGAGTCCCCTCTTGAAATCATCCTAATCACTCTGCCCAACATGGGCTACAGTCAGTAACACACTACCAGCCATATCCTTAACTCCTGATTATTTTATTTCTGGAGTTATTTAATAAAAATCAGCAGGAACTATTTGTAATTCTATAATATGTTATCTCATTTTAGTCTTTCAGTGATTCTTCATGTTCTCCTATTTATCAGTATTTGCATGTGTATATTTAGCCTCTCAAATGTGAATGACCTTGAACTGGAGTGACCACTGTCTCTTATAATCTACCTCCGTCCATCTGTAAATAGTTTCTGTGTGTCACTCATTGCTTTCAATTTAGTTTGGGGTTCTATGCGTTAAAACTTCTTTTGTTCTGCTTGAACCAGAAAAATATTTCCTTGACACTTAAATTCTCAAATGGCTCCTCCTTCTTTTGCTTCCCCTCTTTTGAAGTAATGATATGAGAGAATGGTAAGCTTGAATTTCTTTCAACTGTATATAAATATTTGCATTACTGGATTTCAGGGAGGCCACTTTCAGTTCTTAGTTTTAACATTAGTTTTGTGTTGGGTTATGGTGGATGGTGAGCTGTCAGATGGAAAAGAGCATGGCACACAGGACTCTGGCTACTGGAGGCCTAAAAGGCCAGACCTGAAGATATTTGCTGCTGCATTGGCTTTCATGCAGCACTTTTGTTTCCTTTTTCCACATGAGGAGATGGAATGCTAATTCTGTGAGGACTCTTGGAGACCTTCCAGTCTAAGCCCCTCTTTGGCGGATTGCCTAGGGTAGGGAGGTGACTTGCTCTGATTATCTAGCCAAGGAAGAGACAGGGCCAAAAGCAGGCCTCCTCCTGGTTCCCAGGGCCATGGTCTTTCAAACCCTGCCACTCTTCTGCTATATGGAAATAATCATTTTACTCCTCTCCCAGTTTCCTCTTGATATTACTAGTGGGGAATAACCAAATAGTCCAAATTGGACTTTGTGTGTTTAGTTAAGGTAGCTGTCTTGAATTTTGCTGATGTTATTATAGTCTTGACAAATTGTAAATATCTTCCAAGTAGGAGCAAAACATGGGCAAACTTTGAATTGGATCATAAATTCTTAAATAATTTGGATTCTGTCTGTCCTCTTTCCTCCTTCAACATGATCCTTATTGTTGTATCACATTTGGAGGTTTGATGTTGGTGGGTACAATGCTGAAGGCTTACTACGTATTAAATCATTTAGTATGCAAAGTAATCTTCTAAAGGAGTTTGCTTTCCTTATTTTCCAGATGAAAAAACTGTAGGTTGAGTATATGCTATAGATGATTAAGCCCAGATTTGAACTGTCAAGTCCAAGTTCTTATTTGCTAATCTCTACAGACCTTCATTAGTTAAACTGTTTGGGCGGGAGAAAGTTAGGCTTAAGAAGACAAGGGATTAAGGAATTAGCAAAATTAGAAATATTAATACAAATGTTTTTCTTTGAAAAAAATCTTTCAAA
The DNA here is from genome assembly GCF_000951035.1 of Colobus angolensis palliatus. Taxonomy (NCBI): domain Eukaryota; kingdom Metazoa; phylum Chordata; class Mammalia; order Primates; family Cercopithecidae; genus Colobus; species Colobus angolensis. Next base: position 3,685,111 of record NW_012115633.1, on the reverse strand, counting down.
ATGTAAGTCTGTATCACATTCTTGGGACAGCACTAATTGGCGAAGCATAGGACATAGGTTTGAAGGTTGCAGAGACTGTGTAAATTGTGGAACTGTATAGGATGTCCTAAAGTCTTATGATTTTGATGGGAAGTGGCCGATTGTCTTCTTAATTATTGATATTAATATATATAGAAATCACTAGACATGTCATCCTGGTTACTCACTATAGTGAATTGATCAAATTGTCAAGTACGTAGTTGACAGAGTGTCTTCTGCTTGTCTGGATAGAAAAGTACCAAGTTAAACATGTGTGACTGGTGGTCCAGAATGAAGGGAGAAAAAGGTGATTTTTTTGTTTGTCTCATAACCAAAACAGCTTATTTGGAATGTTCCTTACAATATCACTTCTTAAATTTTGTTCTAGATATTAAGTGTAGCATGTCAAACTAAGATTCTCCTTATTTATCTCCAGAGATGAGAAATTATGGTTTACAGAATTGATCTGTAGATTATAATGATTTAGCTTGAGATCTTTCTTTCCACGTGTCTTCCATTTGGGGAGCATTATTTAATTACCCCATGGTTGAGAGGTATGTTTTTGTATGTATATGTATCCAAGTTATTGTGTATGTCAGTATCCCACTCCCTTATATTGCTGGATAGTATTCCATGGTACGAATGTGCCACAGTTTGTTGAACTGTTCGTTGACTGAAGGGCCTTTGGGTCGTTTCCATATTTGAGTCATTACAAATAAAACGTGCTGTGAACATTTGTATACCAGTTTTTGAGTGAACATATGTTTTTATTTTTCTGGGATAAATGGTCAAATGATTAAAATGTTTGAATGTCTCTAACACATTATTCTGCCTTTTTTTTTTTTTTTTTTGAGACAAAGTCTCTCTCTGTCGCTGAGGCTGGAGTGCAGTGGCGTGATCTCGACTCACTGCAAGCTCTGCCTCTGGGGTTCATGCCATTCTCCTACCTCAGCCTCCCGAGTAGCTGGGACTACAGGCACCCACCACCACGCCTGGCTAATTTTTTGTATTTTTAGTAGAGAAGGGGTTTCACCATGTTAGCCAGGATGGTCTCGATCTCCTGACCTCGTGATCCACCTGCCTCAGCCTCCCAGAGTGCTGGGATTACAGGCGTGAACCACTACACCCGGCCTATTCTGCCCTTTTAAAACACTTTGTATTTAAAAATAATTGTAGATTCACAGGCAGTTAGAAATAATACTGAGGGATCCCTTGTACCATGCCCCCAGTAATGACATCTTTTATAACTGTGGAATGACAGGACAGCCAGGATGGTGATCTCCGATACAGTCCATTGACCCTGTTCAGATTTCACCAATTTTACATGTATTTACTTGTGTGTCTATTTTTTGTTTTATGTAATCTTATCACCTGTTACTGTGGTCTGAATTTTTGTATCCTCCCAAAATTCATATGTTGAAACCTAATCACCAATTTGATGGTATTAGGAGGTAAGTAAGGCTTTTGGAAAGTGATTAGGTCATGAGGTGGAGCCCTCATGAAGGGAATTAGAAGAGACCCTAGAGAGCTAGCTCGTCCTTCCACCATGTGAGGATACAGCAAGAAGAATCCATCTGTGAGAATCAAGTCCTCACTAGACACAGAATCTGCAAGAGCGTTGATCTTGGACTTCCCAGCCTGCAGAACTGTGAGAAACAAATTTCTGTTGCTTCGAAGCCACACAGCTCTGGTTTTTTGTTATAGCAGCTAAGATGGGCTAAGATACTTGTGTAGATTCATATGACTGTCACATAGTCCAGACACAGAAGGGTCCATCACCACAAGGATTCTCATGCTACCCTTTATAGCCACAGTCACCTCTTTCCCATTCTCCTCCCTGATGCTTTGCAGCCACTAATCTATTTAACATTTCCATAGTTTGTCATCTAAGAAATGCTCACGCCTGTAATCCCAGCACTTTGGGAGGCAAAGGCGGGTGACTCACAAGGTCAGGAGTTTGAGACCAGCCTGGCCAACATGGTGAAACCCTGCCTCTACTAAAAATACAAAAATTAGCCAGGTGTGGTGGCAGGTACCTGTAATCCCAGCTACGCAGGAGGCTGAGGCAGAGAATTACTTGAACCTGGGAGGCAGAGGTTGCAGTGAGCTGAGATCACACCACTGCACTCCAGCCTGGGTGACAGAGCAAGACTCTGTCTCAAAAAATAAAATAAATTAAATTACAGAAATGGAATAATATAGTTTATAACCTTTTGGGATTGGCTTTTTTCACTCAGTATAATTCCCTGGAGATTTATCCAAGTTGTTGTGTATGTCAGTAACCCACTCCATATTGCCGGGTAGTATTCCATGGTATGAATGTGCCACAGTTTGTTAAACTATTTGTTGACTGAAGGGCCTTTGGGTTGTTTCCATATTTGAGTCATTACAAATAAAAGGTGCTGTGAACATTTGTGTACCAATTTTTGAGTGAACGTGTTTTTATTTTTTTGGGATAAAAGATCAAGAGTATAATTGTTAGGTGTTATGGTAAGGGCGTGTTGTTTTCTTACATTAAAAAATGCGTATGAATACCAAATATTTCAGTAAATTCTAACACATCTTTCTAGGCTTAAGAAATTTTATTTTTAACATCTTTGGTATGTGGATGTCAATTTTTCCTTCCTTCCCTCCTGGATAGCTGACTTTGCTGGGCTGTTTTATAACTACTACTTGTAACTTTTAATAACAATCGATGTTATCTTCCTTGTTGGTCCCTTCTAGTACATTTCAGTATAAAAGACATACATCTCAAGATTCTTTGTGATACACTGAGAAGGTATTGAGCTTGGCTTTAAAAGAGCAGTACAGAAACAGAGGGGGCGGAGCAAGATGGCCAAATAGGAACAGCTCCAGTCTCCAACTCCCAACGTGAGCGACACAGAAGACCGGTGATTTCTGCATTTTCTTTTTTTTTTTTTTTTTCTCCAAAGAAAGTTTTATTATTTACTCTCTAAATATTGTAAGAAAAGAATGAGTTGTACACTTTAAACAGGTGAGTCCTACGGTACGTAAATTGTGCCCCAATATAGCCATGAGAAGTGTGTTATTTTCTTTTTTCTTTATTTTTTTTTTTCAAGTAATTCAGCACGCAATATTTATTTGGGGATATGAAAACACAAATGAACAAATGTACATATGTACATGCGTGTGTATGCACACAGGCACCTGTAACAATATCCTTGTTTTCCTCTCTTAGGCAGATATACATAAAAGCTTAAATGGCTTTCATGAGAGTAGAAAATATATCATGTTATTTCATTCCCTTTTTTTTTTTATCATACTTTAAGTTCTAGGGTACATGTGCATAACGTGCAGGTTTGTTACGTATGTATACTTGTGCCATGTTGGTGTGCTGCAACCATCAACTCGTCAGCACCCATCAATTCGTCATTTATATCAGATATCACTCCCAATGCAATCCCTCCCCCCTCACCCCAATTTCTGCATTTTCAACTGAGGTACTGGGGTCATCTCACTAGGGAGTGCCGGACAATAGGTGCTGGTCAGCTGCTGCAGCCCGACCAGCGAGAGCTGAAGCAGGGTGAGGCA
>NW_012115633.1:3650817-3675776 GCF_000951035.1 Colobus angolensis palliatus | reverse complement strand
ACAGTGGCTCATGTCTGTAATCCCAGCACTTTGGGAGGCTGAGGCAGGCTGATCACTTGAGACCAAGAGTTTGAGACCAGTCTGGCCAAATGGCGAAAAAGTACTAAAAATACAAAAAAAAACTAGCTAGGTGTGGTGGTGCATGCCTACAATCCCAGCTACTCTGGAAACTGAGGCATGAGAATCACTTGAACCTGGGAGGCAGAAGTTGCTGTGAGCCAAGTTTGCGCCTCTGCACTCCTACCTGGGCAACAGAGCAAGACCCCGTCTGAAAAAGAAAAAAAAAGAGCAACAAAAGCATAGGTGTTGCACACAAAGGCCTTGCAGAGAACGGTTTGATGACATAGCATGGAGTAGGCAGGGGAGCCCAGATCATGCAGAGCTGGATTTCACTTCCAAAGGCCTTGGCTGGATTTCACTTCCAAGGTGATGCCTTGGAAACCTGCCCTTTAGAATGTAGCTGTGGCATAGAGAATGGACAGCTATAGAGGCAAGGGGAAAATGTGTTCTGTTTATCTTCAGGAATCATTGTATTTTCCTTTTTTAAAAGAGGAAACAGTTTCCCAACGTTGCTTTGCTCATTATCTGCATGATGGTGAGCAGTGATTACTAAATGATACTCAAAGCATTGTGCATGTACATTAACCACAATTACCCTTCCAATTAGGTCCTCCTCTCCTTACTTTAGAGATGAGGACAATGCAGACACAGGAGAATATGGATGGGTACAGCCCTGTGTGCCTGCCAGTGGGTAGCAGGGCCAGATTTACACTGGGCAGCCTAACTTGGTGGCCCATGTTCATAGACCAGTTGTTTTGGGGGCAGGTCTGGGCGGAACTTGAGTTCAGGAGATGTGAGTGCAGCAGTGGTTGCACCCTGCCTCCCTTGTTCAATCTCTGTTTAGTAACAGGATGACAAATATTTTCACAATATGTTTGATATCATAGTTTTTAAAACTAAAAGTAATTACAAATTTTCTTTTATCGTTTTGAGTAGGGTCTCCCTCTGTTGCCCAGGCGGGAGTACAGTGGCACCATCACAATTCCCCATTGCAGCCTTAAGCTCCTGGGCTCAAGGGCTCCTCCTACCTCAACCTCCAGAGTGGCTGGGACTACAGGCACATGCCACCACACCCAGCTGTTTTAAGAAAAAATTTTTTTGGCCAGGCACGGTGGCTCACGCCTGTAATCCCAGCACTTTGGGAGGCCGAGGGAGGCGGATCAGGAGGTCAGGAGATCAAGACCATTCTGGCTAACATGGTGAAACCCCGTCTGTACTAAAAAAAATACAGAGAATAAGCCAGGTGTGGTGGCAGGCACCTGTAGTCCCAGCTACTCAAGAGGCTGAGGTAGGAGAATGGCAAGAACCCAGGAGGCAAAGCTTGCAGTGAGCCAAGATCACACCACTGCACCTCCAGCCTGGGTGGCAGGGTGAGACTCCGTCTCAAAAAAATAAAAAAAATAAAAAATAAATTGTTTTTCTCTATAGAAATAGAGTCTTGCTATGTTTTCCAGGCTGGTCTCGAACTCTTGGCCTCAAGGTAACCTCCCTTCTCAGTCTCCCAATGCATTGGAAATTACTGGCATTAGCCACCACACCTGGACCCTTAGATGTTCTTAAATGCAAAAAACTTGCTGTGTTTTACAGAAAGAGAGTAAAGAATAAAGAAGAACAAGTGATTACAAAGAAATTGATGGGCTTCAGATAAATTATTTTTCATGATGAGATTTTTTGGGGAAAAGGGAAAGGTCGTGCTCTGTTGTCCTGACTGGCGTGCAGTGGCGCAGCATTGGCTCACTGTAACCTCCGCCTCCTGGGTTCGGACAGTTCTCGTGCCTCAGCCTCCTGAGTAGCTGGGATTACAGGCGTCTGCCACCATACCTGGCTAATTTTTGTATTTTTAGTAGAGCCTGCCTCGGCCTCCCAAAGTGCTAGAATTGCAGGCATTAACCACCTTGCCCAGCCTTTAGCTGCCTATTCTTAAGCAAGATACTTTATTTTTGAAATTTAAGATCATGTCCATTAGCTAATTTAAAAACAATGATTCTTAAATTGTATTATAGAGGGTAAGCAACCAAGTAATATTCTCAGTGTTTTTCAGTCATACAGAGGAAAATTTTGTATATGCTCATATTTCTGTGTTTATTCTTGTTGTATGAAGTAAATGCTTTACTGGTCCCTATATCTGGTGGTGGAGATGGGATAGTGGGAAGTGAGGGTCACAGATACCAAGCTGGCAGGTCTCATTCATTTACTCAGCAGTTGCTCAGCAGTTGCTGGGCTCTAAAGACACACTGTGAATAAGCAAGATGGGGTCACTGCACCCTTAGACCTTCTCTTTAGTGGACTAGATGGATGACAAGCAGAGAGAGAGAAGATCAGGACAGGTTAGTAAAGTGGAGGGTCTGCATGGTTGTGGTGGGAGCTGTGCAGAACAGGCTATGAAAGTGAGCTTCATATTTACAGTGGGCAACTATAACCTCTGTCTCGTTTATGAGGCAGAATATCAGTATGAGGTGCCTAAACAGTTTTGGGATGGTGGAAGTTTTCTTATTTATTTGTTCTTGCTGGAAAAAATTATATTTTATGTAACAGATTTTAAATATTCCATATTTAAAATTTTTTTATTGTATAAGGTTATTATATTTGAAAGATTTCTTTAGGTTATTATTGAAGTTCAGTAAGAAGCAGTTTATTTAGTATACATTATATTCACACAGTAAAAAGTGAGTACAACTTAAACCTTTGGAAAATTGAGGGTGGGACAAAATTTCGGTTTAGGAATACCTTTGCCATGTGAATATTTGCTTTTATTGAATTACCATTTTGTATTGAAATATAAGAAACTGCAGAAAACACAGATGTACAGCTTAACAAGTGTTATATAGAAAGTGTGCATATTACTACCAGTACTTAAAGAATAGAAATGGGCTGGGCACGGTGGCTCACGCCTGTAATCCCAGCATTTTGGGAGGCTGAGGCAGGCGGATCACGAGGTCAGGAGTTCAAGACCAGCCTGGCCAACATGGTGAAACGCCATCTCTACTATGATACAAAAAAAAAATTAACCAGGCATGGTGGTGCACACGCCTCTAATCCCAGCTACCTGGAAGGCTGAGGCAGGAGAATCACTTGAACCCGGGAAGTGGAGTTTGCAGTGAGCTGAGATCATGCCATTGTACTACAGCCTGGGCGACAGGGCAAGACATGGTCTCAAAAAAAAGAATAATAATAGAATAGAAATAGATGGTTTTCTATTCAGTATTTTTTAAGTCACTACAGCAATATAATAAATTGATGCATTGTGCCTTTTTATTTTTTCTTGCCAAATGGCTATAATATTTTGGCTAATCTTTTTTTCTTTACTTTGTTCCTTACTACTTTCATTCATTATTTATTAAGCAACAAGTAGATTATCATCACTGACAGAACAGTCTCATTCCATCATAATATTATAATTCATTTTTCCTTGCTTCCTTTTTTAAGATATTAAAGTTTTATTATTTAATAGGAAACAAAACCTATTTTATACTTGAAGATGTTTTAATAACTGTCTTAGTCTGTTTTGTGTTGCCATAATAGATAGAACACCACAGACTGGATAATTGATAAATTTGTTTCTCACATGTCTAGAGGCTGGGAAGCCTGATACCCAACTCACCGGAAGGGAAAACAAGTGTGAGAGAGGGAAGAAGGTGGTAGAACTCATCCTTTAATGAGGAACCAACTTCCATGATAATGACATTAATCCATGAGGGCAGAGCCTCAGGGTCTTACTACCTCTTAAAGATCACCTTTCAACACTGTTGCGTTGGAGATTAAGCTTCCAACACATGAACTTTGGGGGACACATTCAGACCATAGCAAGGACGTCTGTAACTTTCCATTTATTGAAGTATGTTTTGAAGAATCAGAAGAAAGAAAGAAACAAAGCCTAAGAGATAAAGTATTATTTCTTAGGATTTGTAAAGGAGAAAAACCGTGCTGACTTACTCCTTGAATAATATTGTATTTATACAATTTCAAGAGAAACTGAAATCATATACTCTTTCCATATTCTGATGATTAAGATTAATACTCAGGATAACACTCCTGGACACTTCTAATGCTTTTAGACTTTCTTCACATTATTTATATAATGGTTTGGAAATATTCATAAATATTATAAATACTTTATAAATACTATAAATATAAAATGTTGGAAGCAGTTAACAAGGATTACCATTGGAAAAGGGTTGGGACAGGGTTTTTTTTTTTTTTAATACGCCTTTCACAAAAGAAGAAATTTGTCAGAATCAAATATTGTTCTTACCATTATAGGGAGATAGATGTGAAGTGATGGAAAACTCCACCCTGACTTTTACTTATGAAGTACTAAAAAATTATACTTCTTTGTCAAGAAGTGAAAAATTCAATAACAAGACTGGTTTTTGTAGTGCAGTAGTTTTCCAGAATGAAGAGTGTAGTGATCCTTTTTCCTTGGACAAGATTATCTGTCACCAGCCTGACAGGCTTGGAATGTAATCTCCAATACTTCTGTACCCTCCTTGTTACCTGTGTGAACCTTACATGAGTGTGTCTGTGCACCAGATGCAGGGGAGCGGGGAGGCTGGGGCGGCCCTGACCCTCAGGCTACCTCAGGAGCAGTAGATGTGGTGCCCCACAGTGCAGCCCACAGAGTGGGGTTTCCTCGGTCTTGTCGCAAGTGTGTAGCCAGAAATCTGGTCCCCCACCTGTTTCTTGCTGCTTCCAGGAGCTCCTCTGAGGCTGGGGGCCCCTGAGATGGGGTTGTGGTCCAGGGTCACCGCTTGAGTGGCTGGGAGAGGAAGAAGGAAAGTTGGGGTCAGCGATTTCTTTATGCTTTTTGTTTTGAGACACGGTTTCACTGTGTCACCCCAGGCTGGAATGCAGTGGCACAATCTCAGCTCACTGTAACCTCTGCCTCCCGGGTTCAAGTGATTCTCCTGTCTCAGCCTCCTTAGTAGTTGGGATTACAGACATGCGCCACCACGCCCGGCTAATTTTTATGTTTTTTTGTAGAGGTGGTGCTTCACCATGTTGGCCAGGCTGGTCTCGAACTCCTGACCTCAAGTGACTTATCTGCCTTGGCCTCCCAAAGTACTGGGATTATAGGCACGAACCACCATGCCCGGCCTGGGATCAGCAATTTCTATACAGAAACTGGTGTTAGCAGGAGAATGCACAAAGAATCCTGTGTAAATACGTGGATGTCTACAAGATTTCACTAATTTCCTTGATGCAGTATTTTCCAATAATTAAAGCCTAACTTGGGGTACCAAATGGTAGATTGGTCATTCCTACCAAAGCAACTCAGTTGGTAAAATAAGATCCCTTTATTTAATTAAAAAATAAGTGTTAGAAAATACATATGCTTTAATCTAAGTCTCCTAGTATTAAATATTTAAACCCAGAAAAGGTAGGTGTATGAGGAGCTGCCTATTTAGCCAATTCTTGGCAATATTTTATGCCTTTAAAATCTTTAGTTTCTCTTGGGATTTTTTTATGTAATATGAAACATTATTAAAAACGATTTTTTTTTTAGATTTAAGAAATGTGAATAACATGGTTTAAAGAAGGGTTGTTAATTTTGTAGGTCAGCATCTTTTAAAAAGTCATTTAAAATTTGTCCTTAAACTTCTTTGCTACATTGTCTTCTCCCTCCCTGTGTTTCAGTTGAAGGGATACTGCCAGTGCCCACTCAGCATGGGTCAGCTCTGATTTGGCCAGAGAGGTTTTGCTTCCGTTCCTTTTCTTATATCCCCTTTCCTCTGGGGTCAGGGGATCTGACTCTGGGTTATCTCCAGCTTCCCTCTGACCAATAAAACCACAAAGCCAACTAGTGTTCAAGCTTTATTTTTCCCTCTGTTATATCCTTACCCACGTTTCAGTGCAGCAGTGATATTTAGTATTGTTCTTTGTAGTCATGGGCCAGAAGATCTTGTGTGAATACTGAGGCTGAACTGTTCAAGTCAGGAAACAAACTGTGATACTAGTTTGTCCACTGTTAGAGGTGTGATTCCATGTCAGAAAATATCATAATTTCCAGTGATCATTTTAAGTGTGTATTAACAGAACAGTAAAGAGTTCTTATTAGAATTTAATAATGCCAAGTTATTTGATAATTTTATTAAAAATAATGGTGGGACCTAAGAAATAGAGGAAGGGGTACTTAATACCATACTCAATTCCCCATCTAACGTATCTGCCACTCTTTAGCTGTCTCCATTTATACCTTTGTTCCTAGAAATACATTATTTCTTGTGAATTTTCATACCTAAAGAACTATGAAGTGAGATTCAATAATACCACAGAATTAAATGATGCATTTGGATTCCCAGTGGATTTATTTCATCTGCACTTTCTCCATTTCTTTTTCCATGAAAAGAAAAATGTAGTTCTACAGTTTTAAGATTGGTTTCTCATAGACCTGAAGTTTAAGAGATTCATTCTTTCTACCGTGTTGTAAGTGATCCAAAAATAAGACTGCAAAGTTAGTCTACTCTAAATATATAGTGGGTGAAACATGTTTCCTGTTGAAACTTGTTGATTTCCGTATGTGGCTTGATAAATAAAAATTCATTCATAGGCTTAAATTGGGACATTGTTTATGATGAAGATTATCTATACATTGAAAACCCTGTTTTTGGCCTTAGGAAAAGTATTGATACTGGCAAGGGAGCATTTTCTTTTGCTTGCTCAACAAGTTGTCATTTTGAGTCTCCAGCCTGGTTTGGAATCATGCTAGCATTTTTCCATGCTATGAAATTTTATGTATGCCATCTTAACCTTTCACTAATCTGGTTTTCCAAACTTCTTCAGCTCACTTTTATTTTCAAAAGCGTTCTAAGTTTTCCATTGGGAACCTCTTGCCTTGAGAAGCCTGTTGGAATGCACAAGCCCAGACTGCATTTCTCCTTATCTTTCTTGCAGCTTGCTGCAGAGGGTGCGGGTCACAAGGCAGGCATCCATGCTCTGCTCAGCCCCTGGTGAAGATCTTCTGGAAAGGTGATCCTAGAATGCTGGGAAGGTGATCCTAGAATGCTGGGAAGGTGATCCTAGAATGGATCGCTGCTTATCATTCAGTACTTGTTATTTTTCTGACCAGATGGTAAATTTGTTTTTCCATTATAATATAGGGATGGAATAAACAAGTTCTTGGCTGGCAGATGGAATAAACAAGTTCTTGGGTTAGTAAAATTCCTTATGAAGTTGAAAAAAAATGGAAACTTTTGTGTTATGAGAATGATTTGAAAGAGTAGCCTGTGGCTCGCATTTACTCTTCTGTCGTAGTACTGCACAGCCTCATTTCCACCAGTGTGCGGAAATCGCCATCTTTCTGACTGCTGCCTCCTTGCAGCACATGCATGGCCTATTACCTGTCTTCCTCAGCTTCAAGTACAGCAATCCTTGGTTTTCTGCCTTCTGTGCTCGTTTCCCTGTATTCGTTGCACACTCTTGGCTGTGTGCTACTTCAACATGGGCTCCTCAGGCTTCTGCCTATGCCTCTTTAGTTCTTGTTCTATGTGCCCTTCCTTGGTACTCGGTGACCTTCATGGCTGTTTCCGCCCATCCTCTGTTCTGCTGGATCTTGCAGCCCTGCCCCAGTACACCTGCACTTGAGCGTCCTGCACACCTCAGACCCAGCATGCCCCTTGCCTTGCCTTGCCTTGCCTGTTAACTCAGCAGTCTTTGGGCTTTCTCTAACATGTTTTTTTGTTTTTGTTTTTGTTTTTGTTTTTGAGATGGAGTCTCACTTTGTCACCTAGGCTAGAGTGCAGTGGCGCAATCTCTGCTCACTGCAACCTGTGTTTCCCGTGTTCAAGGACATCTCAGCCTCCTGAGTAGCTCGGATTACAGATGCTCGCCACCATAGCCAGCTAATTTTTTTGTATTTTTACAAAAAATACCAGCCTGGCTGGTCTCGAACTCCTGACCTCAGATGATTCACCTGCCTCAGCCTCCCAAAGTGCAGGGATTACAGGCATGAGCCATCGCACCTGGACTCTCAGACATGTTTTCAATCCATCTGCTCCCCAGGTTCGGATGATGATTCCACTTCAGAGTCATTTCTCAAGCAGATCTCCTCATTTACCCTATTTGCTGCCACCTGTGCTCAGGCCCCTATTCTCCTGTGCCAGGATTGCCCTGTCAGGCTCCACCTGGTATCCCTGCCACCAACCTTCCCTTGTGTTCACCCTATCAGGATTATCATCCTAAGAGGCAAAACTGATAAAATTACCCTCCTGTTTTAAGACGTTTTCATTGACCAGTGTCCATGGGACAAAGCTTCATTTCCTGTAAACTCTTTTACGTGACATTCTTTGTTACACACTCAGCCCAGCTGCCTTGGACTCATTTCTCACTGCCCCCTTTCAGTGACCCCCCCACCTCCGTGTGCACAGCATGCAATATCTCCATGGGTCAAAGCCGTGGATTTCATGGGATAAGCTGGGCACCAGGGCTAAGACATACACTTTTATCTCTTAATGATTTGTTTGTAACTCTACTTCCAGCATCCTGTAGTTAATACAGTTAATTCCCCAAAATATAAGCAAATAAGAACTGCACAAAGAACTACAAAGGTATATAGGGCATCCCTGAGCCATGCGCAGTAGTTTAAAAATGTTACAACATGGCATCAGCGTGCAGAAATGGCCCTCATCAGGCAGTGTTGGTTCTGGTCCACTTGGCCAGAGCTGAAGGCCTATGTGGGTTACTTCATCTGTGCTGCAGTTTTTTTATTCAGAAAGGGTGACTTTGTTAAACCTTGAGTTATTTCCACTTTTTAAATTTGGTATTGCTGTTTTCCCCTGCCTTGTCTGTTATTCCCATGTGAAATTCTCTCTCAGAGTGCTTTTTACTTTGTGTCTTTTAACTTTTGTGTCTTTTGTGTCTGATGCCCATGAGCCTTCCCAGCACTGGTGCTCTCTGGTCTTCTGCACACCTTTCAGGAGAGGCACTTCACAATAGTGGTCACTCTATGTTTTTGTTACTACATTATCTATTTTAATCCTTAAGCTAATTTCTCTTCTCCTTTTTCTTCTCTTCCCCACCCATTTGTTGAAATGCCATGGGAAGATGGCAGCAAGACACAAACACCTCCTTGTGTCTAGGAGTTAGGAATTTGCCATGCTCCATTTGGACATGCCTTGTTCTGGCTCATCATAGGTTTTGCCTGTTGCCACCCAACTTAGGATAAATTAAAAGTTGTTCATTAGAATGTCCTTTATCGATAGTCATTATGGCAGGGGCTGGATTGATGTTGGAGTTTAAGAATCAAGGATAAAGTGACAGTGGGGACGCCCTGGACTCTGTCAGTTCATCAGTAAACATATTTTTAACTCTCTGTGCTACAGAGATTCAGTGTGTTGGCCTCGTGGTAGGGAGGCCAGATGCCCATGTGCTCCTGGCATTCCTCGGGATGGTTTAAAGGTAGGTTTAGGAGGATTATAGTGTCCACCCATAATTAGTAACTTGCTATTTTAACATTGGATTCTTGCAGTTTTTCCCAACACATTTGTTTCTCAGTTGATGCCACATTCATAAAAATAGAAATACTTAAATATCTATTTCTGTACTTTGTCATTAGCCATATGACCTTTTAAAAGTTTTCAGCGTGATTACTGGACTCCATTTTAATCCTATTTTCTGAGCCAAAATTATCATCTATAGTTGTATGAAATAAAGTGTTTTAAATGAAGAAGTTTTCAAGAAAGAAGAACTTGTATTCTGGGTACTCAGAGTGGAAGGCTGGCTGGTCATCAGTGTCAGTCTGTGTGTTGGGCGGTCCTGTATGTATGGCATTGTCCCGTCTCAGCTCAGGCTGCCATCACAAAATCCCACAGACTGTGACGTAAAGAGCAGACAGTTCTTTCTCACAGTGCCAGAGGCTGGTAGCCAGGGCGCAGCGTGGTGGGGTCCTAGTGAGAGCCCTCTTACTGGTTTTAGGCAGCTGCCTTCTTGCTGTGTGCTCACAGAGCCTTTCACGTGTGTGTGCATGGAAAGAAGAAGTCCTCTGGTGCTGTCTCTTATGAGGAGACTAAGCCTGTCAGATCAGGCTACCCTTATGACCTCATTTAAACTCAGTTAATTCCTTGGAGCTCCCATCTCCAAATACAACCAGACTGAAGGTTAGGGATTCAACGTAGGAATTTTGAGGGCACACCAACATTCAATCCTTAACACACCCCTGTTGTCTGGCTTATCTTCACTTAGGGATCTGTTGCTTTTCTAGAGCCTTTATATGCTTTGTTCTTACTTGGAATTTCTTTTAAAATTGGACATTTCATTGCCCACTCACTTTCTGTAGGAGAGAACAGGCTATTCCTACAGAATGAGTCACAGCGACATGCCCAGTGGGAAGTGGGGTCACTGTGACACTGTGACCCTGGAGGCAGAGGTGCTCAACTAGGCTTTGACTGCTCTCATCACTGGGGATTGTGAAAACATTCTGATCGCCTGGTCAGTCTTGTCTACTTTCTTGTTTTTAGGTTTTTTTTAAGAGTTGGGTTTCAGATTTCTGTTTCATGCTTAGAATAATTGTGGCTTTTGGAGAAGAATATTTTAAACTGGGTGAAAAGGCAAAAAATGTGGAATCAAGAAGTGAAAGCACAATTGTTTACAGTTTAGTAAGCAGTTGTGGTAAAGAAATGTGTCTATTCATCATTGCCAGATGACTTAAAATTTTATGGGGGAGCATACATTTTAAACAAAAATGAATTGTGCTGTTTATAGGATAAATGTGTGAATTTCTCCAGAATTCATATTTTTAGGTATTATAATCAGGATCTCCTGCTTACAGCTTTATGAATTTTATCCTAAAGTTATCTGTGAAATGAATCTAATGGCATCTTATAAGATTTACTCAGAAATTAAAATTTTGGTTTACCAATCATAACACAAACAATAATTTAACAGATATTCACTTACTGAATACTTATGGGAGCATATCAGTGCTGTGTGTTTGAGAATCATTGGTAAAATTAGGTGTAGTTGTAACTTCTCAAAAGAAAAAAACAATATAAACAAGTAAATACAATTGAAGTTTTTAGTGCATGTTAATGAAAAAATGGTATAATGGTATAATACAGTGAATAGATAAAATGTCATTTGGATTTGATTTTGGAATGTATTATTTGTATTTCCCTTTGGAGCATCATTTGAGTCATAGTTTAATTTGCATTCTCTGGGTACACGCAAAGTGCAGTTGAGGTGAAGGGGAGACAGGTCAGGAGCATCATGGTTAGCAGTGAAATCAAGACTGGAAACAGAGTCCCCCACATGCTTTACATCAGTGTGTATTAGGATTCATTCATTTCTTACATATGTGTTGGTACTGATCCAGGTGCAACACAGAGTTCATGGTTTAATAGATGGAATTGTTTACTTTTTAAAATCAGAGATATAAACAAGATGTACAGTGATAACATAAAGAGAAATTATAAACTGCAGAGTGGAAAGGAAAATCATGCCCAGGGAGAAGCTCACCAGGGAGACAGTGATAGAACTGTCTTAATGGACAATTGCTTATTTTTCACCTTGTCGTAGAAATAATTTTAAATTGCTTGAACGAAGCTATGGAATTTGAGGCTAGAGCAGTAAGAAGTAACAGGTAACAAAGGACTTTCCATACAATGGCAAGTAGTTTGGATTTAATCCAGTGGATAGCCACGGAAAGGTTCAAGTACAGGGCAGCTATCATTACATCTACAGTTAAGAATGCCATTCAAGTGGGCCTTATGAAGAGCAGGTTGGAAGAATCAGGTATTAGATTGGGGAGGTAAGTTAGTGCCAGTCTATTATAATAAATAAGAGGCATCTCAATCTTAATATATTAAAAACTTATGTCTTGGTACCAGTATTCTCATAATACCTGCACCTCCCAGAAAAGAAACACATTTGCCTAGAAATCTTTACTGTCTCAGTAAATATTAATTCTGTTCTTATTCTTGCTCAGGCCAAAAACACTGGGGTCATTCTTGTACTGTGTCTCATATTCACTCCTAGTCCATTAACAAGTCCTTATTGACTCTACCTTCAAAGAATATCTAGAATCTGACCATTTCTTACCTCTTCTGTCACTCCCTAAATCCCAGACACCATCATCCATCCTGGATTGCTGCAGACCCTGCTAACTAGCTTCCCCACTTAATCCCTTGTCCTCTTCAGTCTGGTCTCAACACAGCTCATCATGTGACTTCCCTGCTGGCTTCCCATCACACCCAGAGGAAACACCCTGGTTCACACATCTGAAGATAGAAGACCTGTTTCTTCCCTGCTTCATCATTCTGAACTGATTTGATCTTCTTTTTCCCTGCCCAGGCTCCGGCCGACCACATTTAGTCCCAGGCAGAACATGAATGGGCTGTTCTCTAAAAAGCTGTAGTGAACTTTTGGGAAAGCTAAGACTACTAATGGGTATGCTGGGGCCACCAGAATTATAGTCCTTTTTCTTTTGGCATTTGGAAGGCCTAAATGATCATAAGAATTATTACAGTCAAATCATTTGACCTAAGTCTGAGATATTCTTATTTAAATGCAATCCTAAGACCCTGGTCAGATATTGAATTTTGTTTATATAATTGTGCTAACGTAAATTTGTTGATTATTTGTTAACTCTTGGAGTCAGACCATGGCTGGAGCACAGAGATTTGGCATAGGTTATAGGATATACTATGAATATTAACCTTGACAATGAAAGTGGAATTACGTGGAATTAAAATTGTGTAGCATGTTGGGGAGGAAAAACGTAGAGCAGGGTATACGCCCTTCTTCATTTTACAATGCTAGGAGCCTCAGAATGCTATGAGAAGTCAGTAAAATAGGGCGTAAGAGTTTGTTAAAGATATTAAACTTCACAAGTAACTAACAGAAACACCCCAAATAAAACCATTTTAGTAATGGATACATGTATTATTTTGGGGAGAAAGCTATAAAATATTATTTCAAAAATAGTAAAATGTACACTGATTATATAGCATGGTAGTTTGGAGTGAGTGCAGCAAGATAAATAATTATCACAGCTGGTGGTAACCAGTGTCAGAGTGTTCAAGACAGAGGTCCTGTCCATATGGGAAGCAGATGGACTTTAAAACCCCCTGATGTCCATCCTTGACCCCTGGTACTTGCTCATGATTCTCTGTGTGTGTATATGTGTACGTCTGCACACTTACATGCATGCTGGGTGAGCGTGAGAGGGAAAAGGAACAGTGGACACTTGTTGATGAATTGACCTGAAGAAGACAAAAGTACCAATTTCAGGGAATACTAGAACATATGTTTTAGAGCAAGATAACTGGGTAGGCTAGCCTTTCGGGATATCTCTGAAGATAAAGAGAGACAGAGTAGTAATGTAGGAGGAAAATTCCAAATTACCATGTGGTCAGTGTTTGGAAAATGGACACCTTAACATTAGTGGCAGCAGTTATGTTACGAAAAGTGTTTCTGTTAGAAAGACTTACAGATGTTCCTGCCCTCTATTGGAGAATAATTTCAGTATCTCTCCCCTCATACTAACTTGTTTCACTTTGTCCTTTCTTGTATAGTTATTTGTTATACTCATATATTAATTCAATATAACCTACTTAGGAAGACTTGAGTTGACATGAGTATAATTGGACCCTGACTACCTGTATATTTCAACAACAAAAAAGGCATTTATCAATAGTCAGACATATTTTTTTATTTTATCATTTGCTCAATTTATTGTTTTGTGTTTCTTTTTTTTTTCATTTTTATTTTTTTCTTTTTTGAGAGACAGGGTCTCACTCTGTGAGTCAGGTACTTGACTAGGGAGGCCAGTTAGTACAGTGGTGTCATTATAGCTTACTATAACCTCAAATTCCTGGACTCAAGAGATCCTCCTGCCTCAGCCTCTCAAATAGCTGAAACTACAGTATACTCTACTGTGCCTGGCTAATTTTTATATTTTTATTTTTGTAAAGCTGGGGGGGTCTCACTGTGCTACTCAGGCTGGTCTCGAACTCCTGGCCTCAAGCTGTCCTCCCGCCCTGGCCTCCCAAAGTGCCGGAGTTACAGGTGTGAGCCACCATGCTGAGTCATTTGCTCAGATTTGTGTGTGTGTGTGTGTGTGTGGCCTCTTGGTTGTTTAAAATGGAAGACTTTTCAAAGAGCAGTTAGCTGATTAAATAACGAATTCATGCAGTTGTTCAGCAAATGTTATTCTTTAAGTCCATTTTTAACTAAGAATTCTGTTTCATCTGCAAGGCATATGCATGGATAGAAATTACTAGATATCTTGGTGGGTCTTCATTGAATCTTTCTGTTCCTGTTTCTTAATTGTTTAACATCTTTGCTATTGTATATTAGTATTTGTGGTCACCATTTGATCCTTATGGTACTTTCTCTTTGATGATTAGCACTTGGCAAGTTATCCTCTTTTTCAGTGCAAGTTCTGTTGAAACCCTCACTGTGTCCAGCCACAGCAATAGGCCTCAGAGTCCATTTCTCAACCTGAAGCATTATCTGTCTTTACATTTTAAACAAGCCCTATGTCTTAGCATAATGAAGTAGAGGGGAAAAACCCCATCACTCACAATTTCCTATGCTTAACTGGCATTTATCTGAGACATATTTTGGTCCTTGACTTGTAAGGATACTTGATTACTGGTATTAGACCTGCCAGTCATCCTCTCTGTTCTTAAGAAAGTCACTTGAGCAACTAGCTTTATTTTTCAGTTTTCTTATCTGGCAAAAAGTGAGATAAATATGTTCCTTACCTATTTCATAGGGTTGTTGTGGATCAAATGAGAGAATGGCCTTGAAAATGCCTTGAAGAACTGATGGCAGTGACAGTGGCTGCCATCCTTGCATGGCCAGGCACTTCGTGGTACATTTGCTGTGTTTGCACCTGTGATTGTAGTGCTCTTGGGTTAGCCACTACTGTGTCCATTTGAAACTGAGGACACTCTTATAAGACAGATAAAGTATTTGGGGATTTTCAAGGGAAGGAATAGTTGCTTCTGGCTGGGATTCAGAAAACACTTCCTGGACAAGGCGATATTTTGGCTGTCTTGTAGCAGTTATGGAAAATGTTGCCTGGTAGCACTAAAATGGCCTTTTATATACTCAACATCTAATTACAAAGCATTGTTCTTTGTTTGTAAAATGAGTATATCCCCTGCTTGGATTAAAAGCTTGCTTCTGCCAGGCGTGGTGGCTCACGCCTGTAATTCCAGCACTTTGAGAGGCTGAGGCAGGAAGATCACTTGGAGCCCAGGACTTCAAGACCAGCCTAGGCAACAAAGTGAGGCCCTGTCTCTCCAAAAACATAAGGAAATTAACTGGATGTTATGGTGGTGCGAGCCTGTCATCCCAGCTACTTGAGAAGCTGAGGTGGGAGGATCCCTTGAGCCCAGGTTATTGAGGCTGCAGTAAGCCAAGGTCACACCACTGTACTCCAGCCTGGGCGACAGAGCAAGACCCTGTCTCTAAAAATAAAATAAAAGCTTCCTTCTGGCACATTTTTAGTGTAAGTTGCCCCTTGCTTTTTTCTCTCTCAGACAAGGAGGAGCTTACCCTGCTTTATTTTCTCCTAGGAAGGAAGGCCATGGAGGGTGTTTCGTAGAAAGAGCTTTAGAATGCTCGGTAGAAAGGATAGCCCTGTCACTGACTTAGTGTCACAGCCATGGGAGCGCTGCTCAGTATTGCTTCCAAGGCCTGTTTAGTCACCACATGAGCTGCTGTGTGCAGCACTGCAGTGGTAGCTAACATTATAAAATGTTATTCTACAAGTTATTTGGTACTATAGATCTTGATCAAAATTCATAGTTACTAGACTATTGTCAAGATTTATCATAGAAATCTTCGAAGAAACTGTAGTCAGGCAGTATGATGCATCTTAGATACATAAGTATTTCTTCTGTAATACTATTTGTGTATTTCTATAATAGCCTGCATTTGTAAAATCTGTCAGGGTCTATGGGGACTTGAGCTGCCCAAGACAAGAATTAGTTTCTGAAGAGAACTTGTGCTGCTTGGACAGGCAGCTGAGCATGGCTGGGGGCTGCCACAGTGCCCAGAACCAAGAGCCTGTACTCAGCTGGCACACTTGAACTTGAGCAGACCCTTGGTGCTTGAGAGCAGAAGTGGCCCTGGAGCCCTGACAGCTGCTGCTGTCAGTGGGGGACAGGGGAGGCTTGAGGCCTGTGCAGTGCTGGGAATGAACTCTGAGTTGAGTATAGGTATAAGTTTTAAAAATTCTTAAATTATGTCTCAAAATGCTCCTGTGGCCACTGTAGCTCCTAAATCTAGGGCTTTTCCCTTTGCTTCTGAAGACTCTAATTCTGCACAGATTGCTCTGGCTGCCCTGCTGAGGAAAAAAATTTTGTGGACTGAAGTGACCTCCACATTATCCTGATTTCTTTTCCAGTTTACCAATTGAAGATGAGCTACTTTTCATTCACAAAATGCCTGTTGTGGCGAAGCATCTGTGTGTTTACTTCTTAGTGCCTTTCTTTACGAGTTGGTTTCATTGCTCTGTTCCCTCCCTAGAGTGACTAGCAGAAACTCGTTATATGCTGCTTGTACATTGTGCTTATTCATATCCTTCCCCCATTCTGTTTTCTTGCCTTAAGAAATAGTTGTCCAAGACAGTGCTCAGGGGAGGTAAGGTGACCCAGGGCCCAGTATATGGGCATGTGCCATGGACACCTAGATAAAGAAAGGGATGAAAAATTTGGGGTTGAATGGGAAATGAATGAAGAAAAAGTGAGAGGGAGAAAGAAATAGAAATTCAATTAAACTGTACAATTAAAATCTTAGCGCTGTCTAAATATTAATTTTTATTATTCACTATTAACCAGTTGGCTGAAGTGGTAGAGAAACTGACATTAGTGAGTATCTGTTATTAACAAGGCAGTACGTTGTACCCTTCATTTTTGTTGTTCTCAATTTATGTATTTTTTTTAGTTAAAAAGCACAGAGAGTAATAGAAACACATAAGCAGACTCACTGCCTAGAATTAGTAACACATGTCAATCTTTTGTCTTTTTTTTTTGTTTCCCATACTTTTGTAACAGAAACAATATGACACATAAATTTGAAACCCTCCGGGTTCCCCTCCTAAGTCATACTCCTCTTTCTGTCTCCTTAGAGACAGTGGCTTTCATGGTTTTTCTGTGAATCTTTCTATTTATATTTTTATACTTATCTTGTATTCATAAACAATATTGTATTGATTTCTGTGTTTTTTAAAATTACATTATAGGTGTCATACTCTGTATATCCTGTTTATCCCCTTTCATTTCTGGAGACCTCTTCATCTGATTCTTACACATCTAGTTCACTTCATTTTAAGTGCCGTATAGTGTTCTGTTGTATGAACACACCATGGTTTACCCATCTTACTGATTTATGCTGGGTGCAGTTTTCTACTCTTATAAACAACGCTGAGATGTGTATCCTTGTTTAGGTATACTGGTGCATCTGACAGTTTCTGGGTACCTACCTAAGAATTCTGGGGTATGGGCTATGCACACTCTCAACTTCAGTTATCTCATTTAATCGGAACAAATGTTTCCTGGGGCAGGTGGCAGGATCTCCATTTTACACATAAGAGAATTGAAGTATTGAATGCCATGGAACTTGACCAACTTTTTTTTTTTTGTTTTGAGACAGAGTCTCGCTCTGCCCCCAGGCTGGAGTGCAGTGGCCGATCTCAGCTCACTGCAAGCTCCACCTCCCGGGTTCACGCCATTCTCCTGCCTCAGCTTCCCGAGTAGCTGGGACTACAGGCGCCCGCCACCTCGCCCGGCTAATTTTTTTTGTATTTTTAGTAGAGACGGGGTTTCACCCTGTTAGCCAGGATGGTTTCGATCTCCTGACCTCGTGATCCGCCCGTCTCGACCTCCCAAAGTGCTGGGATTACAGGCTTGAGCCACCGCGCCCGGCCGGAACTTGACCAACTTAATAAGGAAACCAGTACTTGAATCCAGATCAAATTCCACCCATTTCAATCTAGAGCTGTAATACCCAGCAGTCCACATAACTCTTCAACTGTTAGCCCTTCTGATCATTGGAACAGTTGCAGCCAGCTAGTAACATACATGATTTCAAAGCAGAGAATCAAAACATAATAAAGAGGAGGGTCCATCCTTAAGAAGAAGAAGAAGAATCCACAGTGGCCATATTCTCCTTGTGGTCATTAAAGGATTTGAGACTTGGAGTAAAAAGCGTGCTCCTTAAAATAATGGGTCTAAGGTTTCTATTTATACAGGCCTATTTCTTCATGACAGAAGACTTTATTTTATGTTGCTTAAAATCTGTTTATTAAATGCAACATGCAGGCCTATTTTGATTAAACAAAAGTGTTATAGTGAGCATGGTAGTGTCTCTGTTTTACTTTGCAAAATGTGGAGACTGTTTTCTCCAGGTGAAGAGTGCTATCTGCATGTGGATCTTTTTTTCATGACACTTTATTCACGCTTGAATCATCTGTCTTTTGATTTCGTTTTTGCTTTGTTCTTTTCTTCAACTTCTAGGTAGAAAATCCAGTGTATTAACTGTGAAAATTTTAGAGCTGCACGAGGAATGTGCCATGCAAGTTGCCATGTGTGAGCAGTTATTGGGGCCACCAGCCACCAGCCCCTCCCGCAGTGTGACCCCCAGGCCTGGAGCTGGCCTGAAAGTTCTCTTCACCAAGGAGACTGCAGGCTACCTCAGGAGCCGTCCCCAGGACACTGTCCGGATCTTCCCTCCCTGGTGAGTGCGTAGAACTGAATCCAGCAGTCACCAACTGTGAGTCAGCTTCATAAGAAAAGACATTTTTATCAGGAACATTTTTGTCACTTTATCATAGAGTAATGCCAGAGGAATAGAGCCAGGATTGGACGTGGGTTTTCTGTCAGAGAAGCACTGGATTGTCTCTGATGACTCGTTTCCACTTCTGTCAGCAAATTTCTGATAATTTGGGGTGAGAGGGTTGAGGAAACAACTGTATTAAGATTCTTGCCCAAGGATGTGTTATAAGATCTGGCTGTTTTTGTTTTTATGTTTCTTAGAAAAATAATTTTGTTAACAGGCATTATGTGACAATAGGATAACACGTTAATTACGTATTTCTTAGTCACTTGAGGGGGAGAATAAAAAGCATGAATTAAGATATACTAGTGTTTGAATTGCAGGAGCAAAAGTGGTAATTATTGGATCAGAAAGTATTTTAAAGGATACTACGTTTGCTCTCTTTTACAGTGGGATATTGATTTTTAGCATGAATAGAAGAAGATCGTACTACTTCTGAGGAACAGTTTGAGCACCCTTGTTTTAAGAGCTAATTATTAATTTGTTGGTAATTTTTTATAAGTTTTCATTATGTATGAAGAAGGGCTATAGGATAAATTTTTATAAGTATTATTGCTAGATCAGAGAATATGTGCCTCTTTAATTTTAGCAGACTTTGTCAAATGGCACCATTTTACGTTCCCACTAGCAATGCCTGAAGTGCCTTTTTCTTCTCCTTTACAAACCTACTCTATTGATCTAGACCAAGTTAAAAATTGGAAATAAGATGTTTATCATTTTAATTTGTATTTCTCTTACATAAAATGGGCTTAGGCATATTTCTCCATGCTTAAGAATCATTTGTATTTCATTTTATGTCCATTGATAACTTTTGACCTTTCTTCTCTTAGACTCTTGGTCCTAGTGATTTCTACCAACTTTTTATAAATGATTAAAAAAAAAAAAAAGTAGCGCCTTGTCAGTCATATACATTGCAGTTAGTTCATTCCCCATTTGTCATTTGACTTTTGACGGTTTTAGGGGGCAGGGGTTTGTTTTGTTGCTTTGTTTTTGATGAGCAGAAATTTTCTGTTTTTCTGTGGTTGATTTTACCCATCTTTTCTTCTGGGTTTTGTATCATTGATAGAAAGGTTTTCCTTACTATGAGGTATAAAAGTTATTCTATGTTTTATTCTAAGACTTTTATGGATTTAAAAAAATTTTACATTTAAGTCTTTTGACACTACTGGAATTTATCTTTATGTGTAATATGTGAGGTAGTGAATGCAATTTTATTTTTTTCCAAATGGCCACCAGGAGTCCCAATATTATTTATTGAACATTCTGTTTTTTCTTCGTATGATTTTAATGCTGCCTTTATCATGTACTAAATACCTACATATATTTTGGGCTATTTGCTCTTTTAATGTAACTGTATTTGCACATGCTAGTATTATACTATTTCAATTACTATAGTTTTATATGGTGTTTTAATAACTGCTGGGACTACTCACATCTCATTAAGCTTAATTTTTAGAACTTTCCTCCTAATAATTGCTTCCTTTCTTTTTTGCTTTAAATATTTGCCTTTAACATTTATTTTCAAATATGCATTGTAAAAGTTAAAACAATTCAGAAATATATAACTTAGAAAGTGAATCCTCTTACCCCCACCTCTTTAATTAATCACACTCATTGTAGATGACCGCTGTTAACAATTTGGAGTATAATCTTCCAACATTTTTTAAAATTCTTAAATATTCAGTTATGTGTTTAACACATCCCAGTGACTATACATAATCTATATGTAAGTTATGTAATCCTGCCTATTTTTCTATAATAACTTTAGGTTTAACTTACTGGATTAAAAACAGATTGATAGGTTTTTTAGGGTAGGTTAATCTCTGCATTCACGGAGTAGGGCTTTAAAGGTAGTGTCTGGCCAGGGTTCTGACGTGATGCTCCCCTCTCTGTGTTCATGGAGTACACAGCAGCACAGGACTTCTTTCAGCATCTCTCTTACCTTGAACCTGTCTTCCCTCCTTCAGAAATCAGTCCTCATTCGGATCTTCTCTGTTCACCCCTTGGTTTTACTCCCTTGTGGAATTTAGCTCTTTCCTTAGTGTCTAAGTTCATTTGTGGTGGCAGAGCCTTTTATTGTTATTTTTTTTTTTTTTTTTTTTGAGACGGAGTCTCGCTCTGTCACCCAAGCTGGAGTGCAGTGGCCGGATCTCAGCTCACTGCAAGCTCCGTCTCCCGGGTTCACGCCGTTCTCCTGCCTCAGCCTCCTGAGTAGCTGGGACTACAGGCGCCCGCCATCTCGCCCGGCTAGTTTTTTTTGTATTTTAGTAGAGACGGGGTTTCACTGTGTTAGCCAGGATGGTCTCGATCTCCTGACCTTGTGATCCGCCCGTCTCGGCCTCCCAAAGTGCTGGGATTACAGGCTTGAGCCACCGCGCCCGGCTGTTATTATTTTTAAAAAATCTCCTCCCTCCTCAGCTTTTTAAATTCTTTTTTTTCTTTTTCTATTTTTTGTAGAGACAGAGTCTTGCTATCTTGCCTAGGCTGCTCTCAAACTCCTGGCCTCAAGCAGTCCTCCCACATTGGCCTCCCAAAGTTCTGAGATTATAGGCCTGAGCCGCTAGGCCTGGTCCCTTCTCAACTTCTGATTTTTTCGGCACACCTTTATATATTTTAAAATGCATTTATTAGATGACCTTGTTTTTTAAATACCTAAATATGATTATTTTCCTTCAGGGAAGATGTTTTAGAGGCTTTAAATGTAGGACATTTTCTTGGGCTTATGAGAAGTAAAATTAGATCAAGCTTATCTACAAAGATTTATATGACCAAGAATTTCTAAATCCCAGTGACTCCTTAGACTTTATAAGTAAATGAGTTATTATCATTAGACTTTGGAATGTTTGTAGGTCTGGATCTTACCAAACAACCCCTGGGTGTTACTCTCCACAGGAATGCCTGTGGGCTGTCAAGTGATTATTTGCCTGTATTCAGCATATAATACTTAAGAAAATAGAAGAGGCTGGGCGCATTAGCTCACGCCTATAATCCCAGCAGTTTAGGAGGCCAAGGCAGGCGGATCATCTGAGGTCAGGAATTCGAGACCAGCCTGGCCAACATGGCGAAACCCCGTCTCTACTAAAAACACGGAAAGTAGCTGGGTGTGGGTGGTGCGTGCCTGTGGTCCCAGCTACTTGGGAGGGTAAGGTGAGAGAATCGCTTGAGCCCAGGAGATGGAGGTTGCAGGTAGCCAAGATTGCACCACTGCATTCCAGCCTGGGCGACAGAGCAAGACCCTGTCTACAAAAATAAATAAATAAATAAATAAATGCACAACAAAAAAAAAACACCTCATACTTAATGAAAGAAAACCAAACTAATTTTTAAAAGACTAGTCTTTTTTTTTTTATGGAAACTTGAGAAATAATAGTGAATATATTTTTCCTTGTAGGCTGGCTGTTCTTTTCCCACTAGCACCCTTCTGTGTTCATTTAAACTATTTTTTAACATGGGCACAGTTTTTTAAAAGAATCAATAGACTTTAGATGCTCCTATAAGTCCTGGAGTAATAAATGTGAGTTTAGGTACAGTGGCTGCTTACCCCGAGGTGCTCAAGAGCCCTCTGTAGATATTACCTGGTAAATTCTCATTGGATTCCAATGAGATGTAATGCAGCTTTGCCTCTGGCAATCTGAAAATAAAGATAGAAGTAAAATGTCTTGCCTCTAATTAATTGCATTATGAAATAGTCATAGAATTGTATAACAGTAACCAACTTACTAAAAAGTATATTAATCTATGTAATTTCAGACATATAAAAATAAAATAGTAAAATGAATCCCATGTCCCATAGTTTCAACATTTATTAACTAATGAATAAATAGCTTTTACTACTCAAGCAAACTGAAAGCTTTATAATGATTCCAAAGAAACATCTCACCACTTGAACACAGATATAGTAGAAAAAACAAATGAAGGAATTTACTATAATGATACTGGGGAGAGAGGAAGGTAGAAACCATCTGCCTGATTACATCCTGCCATGAAATCTAATGCCAGAATGAGGGTGGGTGAGAGGTTAAGTGTGTGAGAGTGTATCCAGGGACAACCAGGACACCTCTCATTCATTCAGAAGTATTTATTGGTATCCCCTGATACCAATACTTTGCTTCTCCACAGAATACACATCCCAGTATGCTGGAAGAGTGAAGTCTGACTTTCCCTATTGTCATGAGTATACCCTTCCATTGGTCCGTTCATATCGTCCTCTTTTTAGTCACTACTTAGTGTTCCACCATATGAATATGTGGTAATTTAAACATCCCTTTATTTAGGATTGTTAAGGTTGCTTTCTATTTTTAGCTGTTTTAAACACTGCTTGGGTGAAATATTTATCATTATACCTCCCTTCTGATTTGGTTCTTAGACTATTTCTAGAAGTAGAAATTCTTGGTCATAGAATACCAGTGGGTTTTGAGCCTTTTGATATATGATTTCTCTAGTAACCTGTAAAGATTGAAGCTGTCTCAGCTGCTGCCAGTTTCTCATCACACCACACTCAACATTTTTTATGGCTGCACAGTGTGATATAATTTTTAAAACACTTTCCATATTCTCAGGATATGGTACATATTGGTTCTTTTACTATCATAAACAGCTATGTGATAGATATTGTTATATATGTAGTTTGGTATGTACTTCAGATACTGTTTCAAAGTAGGTTTTAGGAACTGTTTTAGTATAGTAAAGGGTATGTATTTTGTTTTTGCTGTTGCTGCTTTGACTCCTTGATATTAAGTCATCTGTAAACCTCATAGCAGAGTCCCTGCAGCTGGTCGCATTGAATATAGCCCACTTCATTTTACTGTGCTTTTTTGCTTTTATAGCACTTCACCCATGTTTCACTTTTTACAGATTGAAGGTTTGTCAACCCTGAATCCAACAAATCTCTCAGTGCTATTTTTCTAACAGCATGTGCTCACCTCGTGTCTCTATATCACATTTGAATAATTATCCCAATATTTCAGAGTTTCTCATAATTATTATCTGTTATGGTGATCTGTGATGTGTGATCTTTGATATTGCTATTGTAATTATTTTGAGGTGCCATGAACCATGGCTGTATAGGATGGCAAACTTAATTGATAAATACTGTGTGTGCTCTAACTGCTCCATCAACCAGATGTTCACCCATCTCACTTTCTATCCTCAGACCTCCCTATTCCATGAGACACACAATATTGAAATCTGGCCAGTTAATAACCCTAATATGCCCTCTAAGCGATCACATGAAAGGAAGAATTGCACATCTTTTACTTTAAACCAAAAGCTAGAAGTAATTAAGCTTAGTGAGGAAAGCATGTCAAAAGGCAAGGTAGGCTAAAAACTAGGCCTCTTGTGCCAGTTAGGCTTCTTGTGCCAGTTATACAAGTTATGAATAAAAAGGAAAAGTTCTTGAAGGAAACTAAAAGTGCTATTCCAGTGAGCATACAAATATTGAGAAAGCCTTATTGCTAATATGGAGAAAGTTTGAGTTGTCTGGATAGAAGGTCAAACAAACCATAACATTCTCTTAAACCAAAGCCTACTCCAGAGCAAGACTGTAATCCTCTACAGTTCTTTGAAGGCTGAGAGAGGTAAGGAAGCTTCGGAAGAAAAATTCGAAGCTGATTCATGAGAATCATGATCATGATTCATGAGAAGTTGATTCATGAGATTTAAGAAACTCCCCCATAATATAAAAGTACAAGATGAAGTAACAAGTGCTGACAGAGAAACTGCAGCAAATTATCCAGAAGATATAGCTAAGATCATTGATGAAGGTGGCTACACTAAACAGCAGATTTTCAGTGTAGATGAAACAGCCTTATATTCGAAGAACATACCACCTAGGACTTTCATAGCTGGAGAGGAAAAGTCAATGCCTGGCTTCAAGGCTTCCAAGGACAGGCTGACTCTTTTATTAAGGTCTAATACGGCTGGTGACTCTAAATTGAAGCCTGTGTTCATTTACCATTTTGAAAATTCTAGGGTCTTTAAGAATTATGCTAAATCTATTCTGCTTGTGCTCTATAAATGGGACAATAAAACCTGGATGACAGTGCATCTGTTTACAGAATGGTTTACTGACTACTTTAAGCCAAACTGTTGAGATCTACTACTCAGGAAAAAAAAAAAAA
>NW_012115633.1:3637645-3649117 GCF_000951035.1 Colobus angolensis palliatus | reverse complement strand
GGCTGGAGTACAGTGGTGCGATCTCAGCTCACTGCAACCTCCGCCTCCCAGGTTCAAGTGATTCTCCTGCCTCAGCCTCCTGAGTAGTTGGGATTACAGGTGTGTGCCATCATGCCCAGCTAACTTTTGTATTTTTAGTAGAGACGGGGTTTCACCATGTTGGTCAGGCTGGTCTCGAACTCCTGACCTCATGATCCACCCAGTTCGGCCTCCCAAAGTGCTGGGATTACAGGCATGAGTCACCGTGCCCGGCCACCTTTCAAGGGTCTGGGCAAAGTAAATTGAAAACCTTCCTGAAAGGATTCACCATGCTACCTCCCATTAAGAACATTCATGACTCATGGGAGGAGGTCAAAATATCAACATTATCAGGAGTATGGAAGAAGTTGATTCCAACCCTCAATAGTGACTTCGGGGGTTTAAGACTTCAGTGGAGGAAGTAACTGCAGATGTGGTGGAAAAAGCAAGAGAACTCAGAAGTAAAGCCTGAAGATGGGACTGAATTGCTAGTCTCCTGACTTTAATGGATGAGAAGTTGGTTCTTTTGAATGAGCAAAGAAACTGGTTTTGTTTGTTTGTTTTTGTTTTTTGTTTGTTTTGAGACAAGAGTCTCGCTCTGTCAGCCAGGCTGAAGTACAGTGGCACAATCTTGGCTCACTGTAACCTCCGCCTCCCGGGCTCAAGCAATTCTTCTGCCTCAGCCTCCCTAGTAGCTGGGATTACAAGCATGTGCCACCGTGCCCGGCTAATTTTTGTATTTTTAGTGGAGATGGGGTTTCACTGTGTTGGCCATGCTGGTCTCGAACTCCTGACTTGAGGTAATCTGACCGCCTCGGCTTCCCAAAGTGCTGGTACTATAGGCGCGAGCCACTGCGCCTGGCCAGAAACTGGTTTCTTTAGATGAAATATATTCCTGGTGAAGAGCTGTGAACATTGTTGAGAGGACAACAAATAATTTAGAGTATTCCGTAAACTTAATTGATAAAGCAGCAGCAAGTTTGAGAGGTTTTACTGCAATTCTGAAAGAAGTTCCAGTAATACCATCAAACAGTATCTCATGCTACAGAGAAATCTTTCTAGAAAGAAAGAGTCAATTGATGCAGCAAACTTCATTGTTCTCTTTAAGAAATTGCCACAACCACTCCAGCCTTCACACACCACCACCACCATCAGTCAGTAGCAATCAACATCAAGGCAAGACCCTCTCTCAGCAAAAAGATTATGACTTACTGAAGGCTGCATTTTTTATCAATAAAGTGTTTTTGATTAAGGTATGCACTTTTTTTTTTTTAGATATAATGCTGTTGCACACCTTACAGGCTATAATATAGTGTAAACATAACTTTTATATGCAATGGGAAACAAAAATTCATGTGACTTGCTTTACTGTGATAATAACTTTATTGGAGTGGTCTGCAGCTATACTTCCAGTATCTCCAAGATATGCCTGTACTTTTTCTTATATTTATTTACTGGTGATAGTTTTTCTTTTTATAGTTATATCACTTAGAATAATAATTTTGTTATTTCCTTCCCAATACTAATGCTTCTTTATCTGATTAATGTCTTACTGCTTTGGCTAAAACATTCAAATCAAATTTTTTTTTACTACTGTATTCCCAATGCCTAGAATAATGGTTGAAACGTAGTAGGCACTCAGTAACCATATGATTAATATTGTAATAAATCATCATGAAGATGTTGTCAGCCTTGTTTATCCTCTCTGATTGAATGAGACTTTGTTGATTTGTACATTCATTTAAAATGATTTACTGAATGTTTACTTAACTTACTCTTTAATAAGCCTTGTATTAGAATTCCTGGGAATACAACATTCAACATGAATGTCAAATTGTTTCTGCCCTTAAGGAGCTCACAGTGTGGTGGAAGAGAAAAGTAATATAAACAAGTTATAAAAGACCATTGTAGGCGTAGTAATAGGTATCTGTACAGAGGTTGCAAGAGGATTGAGGAGGTAAGCACAACCAGTAAGTAGGTCAGTAGGGCTGGGTGGTTACGTATGTGAGTGTATGTGTGAGAGTGTGTGTGTGTACCTGTGTTTATGTGTGTGTGTGCTGGGGAGAGTACAGACTGAGAGATGTGGTATCAGGGGTAGCTTCCTGAAGTTGGTGATGCCCTATCTGAGCTAAAAGGGCTAT
Organism: Colobus angolensis palliatus; assembly: GCF_000951035.1. NCBI lineage: Eukaryota > Metazoa > Chordata > Mammalia > Primates > Cercopithecidae > Colobus > Colobus angolensis. The sequence continues at coordinate 3,646,958 of NW_012115633.1, read as the reverse complement.
GTTAGAAAGAAGCAGGGGAGGGACTATGACAGCATTTGGAGTAGAGGAGACCACATGAGTAAAGACCAAAAAGTCAGAATGGCCTAGTGTAAGACATATGCAGGGGTGTATATAGTGCTTTGTGTACAAAGTGGAAATTCTAAGGCAGTAGCAGCAGAAAATGAATCTGGAGAACATCCCCATGTGTAGTGTTAACAAGCTGAGATTTATAGGAGAGGCATGATGATCTTATTCACCCTTTAAAGTCTGTGGAGGATGACTGGAGGTAGAAGGGCAGAATAAATGCATCTTGGAGGCTGTGGGAGTAGCCCAAGTGTGGAAGAAGGTGGTGCTTTGGACTATGATGGTGAATAGTGGATTTGGAATATATTTTGGAGTTACAGGCAACAGGGTTTGCTGATGGGTTTGATGTGGTATTTAAGGAAAGATAGGAAACAAGGAAGACAACTAAGTTTTTGGCTTGCACAAACAAGTGAATGATCATGCCATATACTGAAATGGGAGACTTGGGATGATTTGTGAGGCCCAGTCAATGGTAGTTTTTTGGTGCCAGCAGTAATGAGAGCCTAGAGTAAACACAAGAGAGGCTGTGATTCCAAAAGAGAAACTCTGTCGGCTTGTCTGGGTTTTTAGTATAACCCATGTGTGGTAATTGGCAGAGGACAGAGGTAGAGCTCATTGGCCTATTCACAACTGCTTTGGTTCCTGTTTTATATTTGCCACATGAGATTCTTTGAAATAAATAAATTGCTGGCTCCTATTGCTGAGACCAAAGCAGTACTAAAGATGGAAGGTTTGTTTACTGGGTGAGATTATCTTCCTGTTGGGACAACGAGGAATTCAGTGTTTTCCATCAAAATTACAGGGTGTCTTGAGAAGAAATAAGTAGGAAAGAAAATTAATGCAGTATGAAAAGGGAAAAGATAAAGACTGTGAGGATAATCTGGATAACCTGAAAAACTAGAAGGAAGGTAGTCATTTATTCTGCATGAGGAGGAAGTGAAGTTAGATGACACTCTTCAATGGGGTGTATCTTAGTCTGTTTTGTGATGCTATAACAGAAAACCTCAGATTGCGTAATTTATAAGCAATAGAAGTGTGTCAGCCTGGTGCAGTGGATCTTGTCTATAATGCCAGCATTTCGGGAGGCTGAGATGGGCAGTGGATTGCTTGACTTCAGGAGTTTGTGAGCAGCCTGGGCAAACCCCATCCCTACAAAAAATACAAAAATTAGCTAGGCACAATGGTGCATTCTTGTAGTCCCAGGTCCTTGGGAGGCTGAGGTGGGAGAATCACCTGAGCCCAGGGAGGTCGAGGCTGCAATGAGCCATGATCACACTACTGCACTTCAGCTTGGGTAACAGAGTGAGACTCTGTCTCAAAGAAAGAAAAACATGTATTTATCTTATGGTTCTAGAAGCTGGGAAGTCCAAGAGCATAGCACCACTATTTGTTGAGGGCCTTCATTTTTCATCTCCCCATGGCAGAAGGTGAAAGGGCAAGAGAGCACAAAAGCAAGAGGGAGCCAAACTTGCTTTTATAACAAGGCCATTCTTGATAGCTAGCCCACTCCCATGGTAATGACATAAATCCATTCAGGAAGGTAGCACCCTCATAATTTATTAGGTCCCACCTCCCAATACTGTTGCATTGGAAATTAAGTTTCCAATGCTTGAACTTCGGGAAACATATTCAGACTATAGCAGGGTGTTCATAGAAATATGATTAAAGTGTTTTGTGCTCAAATAAGTTTGGAAAAGGCTCCTCAAATGTGTACCAGTTGTTATATTGTAGGACTGCTCAGAGTCTCTTATATTCATATGTATATTGTTATTTCCAGTAGAGGGAAGCAGAAATGGCAACATTTGAACTAAATATTAGCAAACAAAGTACCGTGCTCTTCCTAATGTAAGATACTAAGTAAAGAGAGCAACTGAGAGGAGTAATGTCATGAAAATGGTGTAGAGTAGGAAGTTCCAGAAATCCATCCCTCTGTCTAAATAACTACCAACCTGGAAGGAACCACATGAAGTGCCTGTTGTGGAACTCTACAGTACAGTTGAACACTTACAGCAAGTATTAAAGTATAATTTGGAAAAATCACAGGTGGACAATTCCAGTCTTCAGCAAGTAAGATTCTGCGGTCCCTGAGGAGTGGGATAGATTCCCAGAGTTTTTATAAAATACTACTGAAATGTCCAATTCTCAACAAAAAATTACAAAACAAAGAAACAGGAAAATATGGCCCAATACAGGAAAAACATAATTTTATGTAGCCATCCCTGAGGAAATTCAGATATTGTAATTATTAGTCAAAAATGTGAAATCAGTTGTCTTAAGTATGTTCAATGAGTTAAAGGAACCCATAGATAAATAACCAAGGGAAATCAGGAAAATGATATCAAAACAAAATGAAAATATCAATAAAGATATTGAAATTATTTAAAAAACAAAGAGAAATTCTGGAGCTGATAGTACAATAATTTAAATTTCAAAAACACACTAGAGATTGGGTGTGGTGACTTAACGTCTGTAATCCCAGCACTTTGGGAGGCTGAGCTGGGTGGATTGCTTGAGTCTAGGAGTTCAAGACCAGCCTGGGCACCATGAAGAAACCCCATCTCTATAAAAAATGCAAAAATTAGCTGGATATGGTGGTGCACTCCTGCAGTCCAGCTACTTGGGAGGCTGGGGCACAAGAATGGTTTGAACCTGGGATGCGCAGGTTGCAGTGAGTTGAGATCATGCCACTGCACTTCAGCCTAGGTGACAGAGTGAAACCCTGCCACAAAAAAAAAAAAAAAAAACCCACACACTAGAAAGATTCCACAGCAGATTTGAGGAGGCAGAACACAGGCTCATTGAACTTGAAGAAAGAAAATTGAACTCTGTCTGAGGAGCAGAATGAAATAAATGAACAGAGTCCGAAGGACCTGTGGGACACTATCAGGCATAGAACCCTGTGTATTATAGGAGTACCAGAAGGAGAAGAGAGGAGAGGAAGTAAACACCAGAAAAAATATTTGAAGAATAATGGCTGAGGAACAATGTCTGCCAGCTTCTGTGCCAGCCCCTCAGTGATCAAAAGCAGCAATTAGCAATTAAAACACGTAATCCACCCTGGTCCCAGCAATCTGAACCAGGATTGTGGAGCTAGGGAATGTGGCATGGTAATTGCTGCCATTTGAAATGCTAATTTGAAATTATTGAAGAATAATGTAACTCCTCAAATGTGATGAAAATCTTTACATACCCAAGAAGGCCAATGTACTTCAAGCATAATAAAATCAAAGAGGTCCACACCAAGGCACATTGTAGTGAAACTGATGAAAACCAAAGACAAAGATGGTGTATTGAACGCAGCAAGAGGGAGGCAACTTGTTATGTATAAGGGATCCTCAATAATATTAACAGCTTATTTCTCATCAGAAACTATGAGGTCCAAAATCAATCAATCAATCAAAAAAAGAAGCAAAAAAAAAAAAAAGAAACTACGGGGGCCAGAAAGCAGTGGGATGATATATTTAAAGACCTGAAAGAAACTGTCAGTCAAGATTGTATATCTGACAACAATATCTTTAAGAATAAAGTAGTTGAAGCTGGGCCTGGTGGCATGCATCTATAACCTCAATGACTTGGGAGACTGAGGAAGGAAGATTGTTGAAACCCAGGAACTTGAGGCTGCAGTGTGTTATGAACATGTGTGTGAACAGCCACTGCATTCCCTCCAGCCTGGGCAACACAGCAAGCTGCTGTCTCAAAAATAATAATAATAATAAATAAGAATAAAGGAGAAATTAACACATTTCCAAATATTATAAAAGCCAAAGTAGTTCATTACTGATAGACAAGAAATGCTACGGCAAGTCCTTCAGTCTGAAAGGAAGAAATACTAAACAGCAATTTCAAGCCAAAAGAAAAAAATAAAGACTATTGGTCAAGGTAGTTACATAAGTAAATGTAAAAGCCAATATTACTGTGCTTTTGGTATTGTTATTTCTCTTTTTCCTATATAATTTTATGGGCAAATGCATTTAATAATATGCATAAAGATATAGTCTGTGACAATAAGAAAAAGGGAGGGAGTAGAGATATAGAGGAGCAGAGTGCTTGTAGACTATTGAAACTTAGTTGGTATTATTCAAAGGATGTTGTTATTTAAGATATGTTGATTGTAATTTCCCAGAAAATTATTAAGAAAATAACTAATATAGAGAATGGGAGAAAAGAAGGGAATTAAAGTGAAACACACACACACACACAAAACAGAAAAATATCTAGTAATGAAGTAATTGATATAAGAAAAAAGTGTATAAGGCATAAGGAAGAAGTGAATTTCTTCTTTATTGGTAATCATATAAATGAATGAAACGCAACTGTTAAAAGGTAGCAATTGGTAGAAAAGATTAAACAAAACAAGAATCCATGTCTAAGCCATCTACAAGAGAATCAAATTAAATATAAGAATACAAAATGGTTGATAGCAAAAAAATGAAAATGCTAAAAAAGAACAGGGGTGACTATATTATTATCAGACAAAATTGACTTGTTAAATCTAAAAAAGTTTACAAGAGATGCAGAGGACATTATAAATTGATAATAGGTTTAACACAGCAAAAACATTAAATAATTCTAAATATATACACTTAACAAAGGAGCCCCAAAATATATGAAGTAAAAATGGGCAGACTTGAAGGGAGAAATAGATCTATAATAATTGTTAAAGACTTCAATACCCGTTTTCAATAACGGGCAGAACAAACATACAAGAGAGCCATGAGGAAATAAAGGATTCAACAGCTGTGTAAACCAATTAGACCTAATAAACATGTGTAAAACATTCCATTCAAAAATATAATACCCATTCTTGAGTGCACACGTAACATTCTTTAGGTTAGACCATATGTTAAGCCACAAAACAAATTGTTATGAATTGAATTGTGGTCCCCTGAAATTTAAAATGCACCATCCTAACTCGCGTTACACCTCAGAATGTGGCTATGTGGAGATAGAGCCTTTAAAGAGGTAATTATGGTTAGAGTGGGTCCTAATTTAATATGACTGATGTGCTTATAACAAGAAGGAGATGTGTGCACATACAGGAAATGCAATGTGGGGACACAGTGAGAGAAACGAGCCAAGGAGAGAGGCCTCAGGAGAAACCAAGCCTACTTACATCTTGGTCTTATACCTCCAGCATCCAGAAATGTGAGACAATAAATTTTGGCTAAGTCACTCGGACTGGTATTTTGTTAGGATAGCTCTAGCAAACCTAATACATTTTAAAACTTTCAAATTACCAAATATCTTTTCTGTTCACAGTGGAATGAACCTAGAAAACACTAACAGAAGGAAAACTGTAAAATTAATAAATGTGTCGAAATTAAACAACACAGCCTTATATAACCATTTGGTCCAAGATTTTATTTTCTTTTTTTTAAGTTAATTTATTTCCATAAGTTTTTGGGAAACAGGTGGTATTTGGTTACACGAGTAAGTTCTTCAGTGGTAATTTGTGAGACTTTGGTGCACCCATCACCCAAGCAGTATACACTGAAGCCAATTTGCAGTCTTTTCCTCACCTACTTCTCACCCTTCCCCCACCCCCGAAGTCCACTGTATCATGCCTTTGCATCCTCATAGCTTAGCTCCCACTTACGAGTGAGAACATATGATGTTTGTTTTTCCATACCTGAGTTACTTCACTTAGAATAAAAATCTCCAATCCCATCAGGTTGCTGTGAATGCCATTAATTGATTCCTTTTTATGGCTGAGTAGTATTCCATAATATATATATATATATATATATATACACCACAGTTTCTTTATAGACTCGTTGATTGATGGGCATTTGGACTGGTTCCACATTTTTGCAATTGCAAATTGTACCTCTATAAACATGCATGTGCAAGTATTTTTTTCCTATAACAACTTCTTTTCCTCTGGGTCAGTACCAGTAGTGGGATTGCTAGGTCAAACGGTAGTTCTACTTTTAGTTCTTTAAGGAATCTCCACACTGTTTTCCATAGCGGTTGTACTCATTTACATTCCCACCGGCAGTGTAGAAGTGTTCCCTTTTCACCACATCCACATCAACATCTGTTATTTTTTGATGTTTTAATTATGGCCATTCTTGCAGGGAGTAAAGAGGTATTGCATTGTGGTATGGACTTCCATTTCTATGATCATTAGTGATGTTGAGCATTTTTTCGTATGTTTATTGGCCGTGTGTATATATTCTTTTGAAAATTGTCTGTTCATATCCTTATCCCACTTTTTGTTTGGATTTTTTTTCTTGCTAATTTGTTTGAGTTGCTTTTAGATTCTGGATATTAGTATTTTGTCAGATGTATAGATGGTGAAGATTTTCTCCCACTCTGTGAGTTGTCTGTTACTTTGCTGACTATTCCTTTTGCCATGCAAAAGCTATTTAGTTTAATTAAGTTCCACCTCTTTATCTTTGTTTTTCTTGCATTTGCTTTTGGGTTCTTGGTCATGAAATCTTTGTCTAAGCCAATGTCTACAAGGGTTTTTCCAATGTTATCTTCTGGAAATGTTACAGTTTCAGGTCTTAGATTTAAGTTCTTGATCCATTTTGAGTTGATTTTTGTATAAGGTGACAGCTGAGGATCCAGTTTCTCATTGTCCTACATGTGGCTTGCCAGTTTCCCCAGCACCATTTGTTGAATAGGGTGTCCTTTCCACGCTTCATGTTTTTGTTTGCTTTGTCAAAGATCAGTTGGCTGTAAGTATTTAGGTTTATTTCTGGGTTCTCTATTCTGCTCCATTGGTCTGTGTGCCTATTTTTGTACCAGCACCATGTTGTTTTGGTGGCTATGGCCTTATAGTATAGTTTGCAATCAGATAATGTCATGCTTCCAGATTACGTCTTTTGGCTTAGTCTTGCTTTGGCTATGCGGGCTCTTTGGTTCCATATAAATTTTTGGATTGTTTTTTATAGTTCAGTGAAGAATGATGGTGGTATTTTGATGGGAATTGTATTGCATTTGTAGATTGCTTTTGGCCATATGGTCATTTTCACAATATTAATTCTACCCATCCATGAGCATGGGATGTGTTTACATTTGTTTGTGTCATCTCTGATTTCTTTCAGCAGTGTTTTTTTAGTTTTCCTTGTAGAGGCCTTTCATCTCCTTGGTTAGGCATATTCCTAAGTATTTTATTTTATTTTTCAACTATTATAAAAGGGGTTGAGTTCTTGATTTGATTCTCAGCTTGGTCACTGATGGTATATAGCAGAGCTACTGATTTGTGTACGTTAATTTTGTATCCTGAAACTTTGCTGAATCTGTTTATCCATTTAGATGCTTTTTGGAGGAGACTTTAGGGTTTTCTAGGCATACAATCAAATCATCAGCAAACAGTGACAGTCTGACTTCCTCTTTACTGATCTGGATGCCTTTTATTTCTTTCTCTTGTCTGAATGCTCTGGCTAGGACTTCTAGTACTGTGTTGAATAGAAATGGCGAAAGTGCACATCCTTGTCTTATTCCAGTTCTAAGAGGGAATGCTTTCAACTTTTCCCCATTCAGTATTATGTTGGCTGTGGGTTTATCATAGATGGCTTTTATTACATTAAGATATGTCCTTGTATGCTGATTTTGCTGAGGATTTTAATCAAAAAGGGTTGCCAGATTTTGAGGGATGCTGGCTTTTGTGAAAGGCTTTATCCGTGTCTCTTGAGGTGGTCATGTGATTTTTGTTTTTAATTCTTTTTATGTGGTATATCACATTTATTGATTTGTGTATGTTAAACTGTCCCTGCATCCCTGGTATGAAACACACTTGATCATGGTGGATTGTCATTTTGATAGTTGGATGCGGTTAGGTAGTATTTTGTTAAGAGTTTTTGCATCTATTTTCATGAAGGTTGTTGATCTAGTTTTTTTTGCATGCCTTATGTGCTTTCCTGGTTTTGTTATTAGGGTGATACTGGCTTCATAGAATGATTTAGGGAGGATTCCGTCTTTCTCATCTTGTCTGATAGTGTCAACAGGATTGGTACCAGTTTTTCTTTGAATGTCTAGTAGAATTCAACTGTGAATCTGTCTGGTCCTGGAATTTTTTTTTCTGCTAATTCTTTTATTGCTGTTTCAATCTCGCTGCTTTTTATTGATCTGTTCGGGGTTTCTAATTCTTCCTGATTTAAGCTTCCTGTATCTTTCCAGGAATTCAGCATCCTCTAGGTTTTCTAGTTTATGTGCATAAAGGTGTTTATAGTAAGTAGCCTTAGATAATCTTTTGTATTTCTGTGGTGTCAGTCGTGATATCTCCCATTTCATTTCTAATTGAGCTTATTTGGATCTTCTCTCTCCTTTTCTTGGTTAATCTTGCTAATGATCTGTCCATTTATCTTTTCAAAGAACCAGCTTTTTGTTTTCATTTATCGTTTGTATTTTTTTGTTTCAATTTCATTTAGTTCTGTTTTGATCTTGGTTATTTCCTTTCTTCTGCTGGTTTGGATTTGGTTTGTTCTTGTTTCTCTAGTTCCTTGAGGTGTTTCTCTAGTTTCTTAGATTGGCTATTTGTATTCTTTTACTTTTTTATGTGAGCATTTAAGGCTATGAAGTTTCCTCTTAGCACCACCTTTGCTGTCTCCCAGGGGTTTTGATAGGTTGTGTCACTATTATCATTCAGTTTGAATAATTTTCTAATTTCCATCTTGATTTCATTGTTGACCCAATAATCCTTCAGAAGCAGGTTATTTAATTTTCATGTATTTGCTTGGTTTTGAAGATTCCTTTTGGAATTGATTTCCATTTTTATTCCACTGTGATCTGAAAGAGTACTTTATATAATTTCAGTTTTCTTAACTTTATTGAGACTTGTTTTCTGGCCTATCGTATGGTCTGTCTTGGAGGAAGTTCCATGCGCTGATGAATAGAATGCATATTCTGTGGTTGTTGGGTAGAATATTTTGTAAAAATGTTAAGTCCATTTGTTCTGGGGCATACTTTAAATTCATTGTTTCTTTGTTGACTTTCTGTCTTGATGACCTGTCTAGTGCAGTCAGTAGGAGTATTGAAGTCCTCCACTATTATTTAGTTGCTGTCTATCTCATTACTTACGTCTAGTAGTAATTGTTTTATAAATTTGGCAGTTCCAGTGATAGGTGTGTATATATTTAGGATTGTGATATTTTCCTGTTGGATAAGGCCTTTTATGTTAGTTTGGTGCAAAAGTAATTGTGGTTTTTCCTATTTTTTTCTGTCCTTTTTTTTTGACAGGGCATATGACATTTATTTTCTATTCAGACATGTCAACTTCTATATTTGCTTTCTTTTAGGTTGT
>NW_012115633.1:3603455-3635410 GCF_000951035.1 Colobus angolensis palliatus | reverse complement strand
TCTGTTGATTTGGGGTGGAGAGTTCTGTAGATGTCTATTAGGTCTGCGTGGTGCAGAGTTGAGTTCAATTCTTGGATATCCTTGTTGACTCTCTGTCTCGTTGATCTGTCTAATGTTGACAGTGAGGCGTTAAAGTCTCCCATTATTATTGTATGGGAGTCTAAGTCCCTTTGTAAGTCTCTAAGGACTTACTTTACGAATCTGGGTGCTCCTATATTGGGTGCATACATATTTATGATAGTTAGCTCTTCCTGATGAATTGATCCCTTTACCATTATGTGATGGCCTTGTCTCTTTTGATCTTTGGTGGTTTAAAGTCTGTTTTATCAGAGACTAGTATTGCAACCTCTGCTTTTTTTTTGGTTTTCCATTTGCTTGGTGATCTTCCTCCATCCCTTTATTTTGAGCCTATGTGTGTCTCTGCATGTGAGATGGGTCTCCTGAATACAGCAAACTGATGGGTCTTGACTCTTTATCCAGTTTGCCAGTCTGTGTCTTTTAATTGGACCATTTAGTCCATTTACATTTAAGGTTAATATTGTTATATGTGAACTTGATCCTGTCATTATGATATTAGCTCGTTATTTTGCTCGCTAGTTGATGCAGTTTCTTAGCATCGATGGACTTTACATTTTGACATGTTTTTGCAATGGCTGGTACCTGTTGTTCCTTTCCATGTTTAGTGCTTCCTTCAGGATCTCTTGTAGGGCAGGCCTGGTGGTGACAAAATCTCTAAGCATTTGCTTATCTGTAAAGGATTTTATTTCTCCCTCACTTATGAAACTTAATTTGGCTGGATTTGAAATTCTGGGTTGAAAATTATTTTCTTTAAGAATGTTGACTATTGGCCCCCACTCTATCCTGGCTTGTAGAGTTTCTGCCGAGAGATCTGCTGTTAGTCTGATGGGCTTCCCCTTGTGGGTAACCCGACCTTTCTCTCTGGCTGCCCTTACCTGGTTTTTCCTTCATTTCAGCTTTGGTGAATCTGACAATTATGTGTCTTGGAGTTGTTCTTCTCGAGGAGTATCTTTGTCGCCTTCTCTGTATTTCCTGAATTTGAATATAGGCCTGCATTACTAGGTTGCGGAAGTTCTCCTGGATGATATCCTGCAAAGTGTTTTCCAACTTGGTTCCATTTTCCCTGTCACTTTCAGGCACACCAATGAGACATAGATTTGGTCTTTTCACATAATCCCATATTTCTTGGAGGCTTTGTTCATTTCTTTTTACTCTTTTTTCTCTACACTTCTCTTCTCGCTTCGTTTGATTCATTTGATCTTCAGTCGCTGATACTTTCTTCCAGATGATCGAGTCAGTTACTGAAGCTTGTGCATTTGTCATGTAGTTCTTGTGTTATCGTTTTCATCTCTATCAATTATTTTAAGGACTTGTCTACATTGGTAATTCTAGTTAGCCATTCGTCCCATCTTTTTTCAAGGTTTTTAGTTTCTTTGCACTGGTTACATAGTTCCTTCTTTAGCTCTGAGAAGTTTGATTGACTGAAGCCTTCTTCTCTCAACTCATCAAAGTCGTTCTCCGTCCAGCTTTGTTCCGTTGCTGGCGATGAGCTGCGTTCCTTTGGAGGGTGAGATGCTCTCTGATTTTTTGAATTTTCAGCTTTTCTGCCCTGCTTTTTCCCCATCTTTGTGGTTTTATCTGCATTTGATCTTTGATGATGGTGACGTACTGATGGAGTTTTCGTGTGGGTGTCCTTTCTGTTTGTTAGTTTTCCTTCTAACAATCAGGACCCTCAGCTGTAGGTCTGTTGGAGTTTGCTTGAGGTCCACTCCACACCCTGTTTGCCTGGGTATCAGCAGCAGAGGCTGCAGAAGATAGAATATTACTAAACAGTGAATGTTGCTATCTGATTCTTGCTCTGGATGCTTGGTCACAGGGGTGTACCCCACCATGTGAGGTGTGAGGTGTAGGTCTGCACCTAGTGGTGGATGTCTCCCAGTTAGGCTACTCAGGAGTCAGGGACCCACTTGAGCAGGCAGTCTGTCCGTTCTCAGATCTCAGCCTCTATGCTGGGAGATCCACTGCTCTCTTCAAAGCTGTCAGACGGGGTCATTTACCTCTGCTGAAGTTTCTGCTGCTTTTTGTTTAGCTATGACCTGTCCCCGGAGGAGGAGTCTACAGAGGCAGGTCAGCCTCCTTGAGCTGTAGTGGGCTTCACCCAATTGGAGCTTCCCAGCGACTTTGTTTACCTACTTAAGCCTCAGCAATGACGGGCGCCCCTCTCCCAGCCTCGCTGCCGCCCTGTAGTTCGATCTCAGACTGCTGTGCTAGCAATGAGGGAGGCTCCATGGGCGTGGGGCCCTCTGAGCCAGGTGCAGGATATAATCTCCTGGTGTGCCATTTGTTAAGACTGTTGGCAAAGCACAGTATTAGGGTGGGAGTTACCCGATTTTCCAGGCATTGTGTGTCTCAAATTTCCTTTGGCTAGAAAAGGAATTCCCTTCCCCCTTGCGCTTCCCAGGTGAGGCGATGCCTCGCCCTGCTTCAGCTCTCCCTAGTCAGGCTGCACCCGTGGACCAGCACCAACTGTCCGACACAACCCAGTGAGATGAACTCGGTACCTCAGTTGAAAATGCGTGTTCTGTGTTGCTCACGCTGGGAGCTGGAGGCTGGAGCTGTTCCTATTTGGCCATCTTAGGCATGCTTCCAGTTTTTCTGTCCTTTTTAACTGCTGTTGCTGTAAAGTTTGTTTTATCTGTTATAAAAATAGCTACTCCTGCTCACTTTTGGTGTTCATTTCCATGGAATGTCTTTTTCCACCCCTTTACCTTAAGTTTATGTGAGTCCTCATATGCTAGCTAAGTCTCTTGAAAGCAGCAGATACTTGATTGGTCAACTCTTATCCATTCTGCTATTCTGTTTCTTTTAAGTGGAGCATTTAAGCCATTTGCACTCAACATTAGTATTGAGATGTGAGATACTATTTCATTCATCATGCTGTTTGTTGGCTGTATACCTTGGTGCCTTTTTTAATTACTGTATTTTTGTTTTATAGGTCCTCTAAGACTTATGCTTTAAAGAGGTTCTGCTTTGATGTGTTTCTAGGATTTGTTTCAAGATTTAGATCTCCATTTGGCAGTTCTTGTAGTGCTGGCTTGGTAGTGGCGAATTCTCTCAGCATTTGTTTTTCTGAAAAAGACTGTATCTTTCCTTCATTTATGAAGCTTAATTTCACTCAATACAAAATTCTTGGCTGATAATTGTTTTGTTTAAGGAGGCTGAAGAAAGGGCCCCAATCCCTTCTATCTTGTAGGGTTTCTGCTGAGAAATCTGCTGTTAATCTGATCAGTTTTTCTTTTTAGGTTATCTGGTACTTTTGCCTCACAGCTCTTAAGGTTTTTCATTTTGACTTAAATAACCCGTTGACAGTATGCCTCAACGATGATCTTTTGTGATGAATTTCCCAGGTGTTCTTTCTTGTATTTGGATGTCTAGATATCTAGCAAGGCCAGGGAAGTTTTTCTTGATTTTCCCCCAAATATGTTTTCTAAATTTTTAGATTTTTCTTCTTCCTTGGGAACACCAGTTATTCTTAGGTTTGGTCATTTAACAGAATCCCAAACTTCTTGGAGGCCTTGTTCTTTGTTTTAGATGGAGTCTCACTCCATCACCAGGCTAGAGTACAGTGGCACAATCTCAGCTCACTCCCAGATTCAAGCTATTCTCCTGCCTCAGCCTCCCAGGTATCTGGGACTACAGGCACGTGCCACCACGTCCAGCTAATTTTTTTTATTTCTAGTAGAGATGGGGTTTCACCATGTTTACCAGGATGGTCTCAATTTCTTGACCTCATGATCTGCCCACCTTGGCCTTCCAAAGTCCTGGGATTACAGGCGTGAGCCACCGTGCCCAGCCTGTTTGTTTTTTTGTGTTTTTTTGTTTTATTATTTTTTCTTTCTCTTTGATGGACTGGGTTAATTCAAAAACCTTGTCTTGAAGCTCTGAGATTCTTTCTTCTACTTGTTCAGTTTTATTGCTGAGACTTCCCAGAACATTTTGCGTTTCTCGATGTTTTATTTCCTGAAGTTGTGATTTTTTTTTTTTAATTTATGCTATTTCACTGAAGATTTCTCCCTTCATTTCTTGTATCACTTTTTAAATTTCCTTAAATTGGACTTTATCTTTGGTGCCTCCTTGATTAGCTTAATAATTGGTATTTTGAATTCTTTTTTATGTAAATTAGAGATTTCTTCTTGGTTTGAATCCCTTCCTGGTGAGCTGGTGTGATTTTTGGGGAGTGTTAAAGCACCTTGTTTTGTCATATTACCAGAATTGTTTTTCTGTTTTTTTTCTTATTTGCATAGGCTATGTCAGAGGGAAGATCTGGCACTCAAGGCTACTGTTCAGATTCTTTTGTCCCATAGGGTGTTCCCTTGATATAGTGCTCTCTGCCTTTTCCTAGGGATGTGGCTTCTTGAGAGCCAAGCTGATTATTATTTCTCTTCTGGATCTAGCCATTCAGCAGGGCTACCAAGCCCTCGACTGCTACTGACGGTTGTCTGCAGAGTCCTATAATGTGAACCGTTTTGAGGTCTCTCTGCCAATGATACCAACGCAGTATTTGGGGTGTCTCTTGGGTCCTGAAGGAGCAATCTGCTTCCTTCAGAGGGTCTGCGGATTCTCTTGGCTTTCCTGATGTATTCCTGCAGTAGTTCTGGAGCAAAAGTTCATAATGTGAGTCTCTGTGAGCTGCCCTGTCTGTCCGAGTAAGGGCTGCAATCTAGTCCTGCCTACTGTCCATCATTTTCCCCCGAAATCTCCAAGAAGAAATTATGGAGATGAATGAAAACAAAAACATAGTGTACCAAAACTTACACGATGACATGAAAGCAGTATGAAGTTGGAAATTTATGGATGTAAATACATATATTGAAGAAGAGAAAGATATTAAATCAGTAACCTATCTGTACATGTTAAGGTACTAGAAAAAATGAAGAACAAACTAAATGCAATGCCAGCAGAAGGATGGAAATAATAAAGATTAGAGTGGAGATGAAAGAGGACAAACATAAGAGAAAATCAGAGAACATTTCTAAAAACATCACATCTTTGCAGGAGTCAGCAAAATAGACCAAACTTTAGCTAGATTGACCAGGAAAAAAACTAGTCAAATTACTAGAATCAAACTGAAGAAGAAACTATTACTGATTTTACATAAATGGAAAGGATTATATGGGAATCCTATGAACAACTGAACACCAACGAATTGGGTAACCTAGATGAAATGAACAGTTTTCTACAAAAACAGTCTGCAAGAACTGACTCATGAAGAAATAAAACATCTGAATAGACCTATAACTGGTAAAGATGTTAAATCGGTAATGAAAAACCTTCCAGTGGCCAGGCGTGGTGGCTCGCCCCTGTCATCCCAGCACTTTGGAAGGCCAGGGTGGGCAGATCATGAAGTCGGGAGATTGAGACCATCCTGGCTAACATGGTGAAACCCCGTCTCTACTAAAAAATACAAAAAATTAGCTGGGCGAGGTGGCGGGCGCCTGTAGTCCCAGCTACTCGGGAGGCTGAGGCAGGAGAATGGCGCGAACCCGGGAGGTGGAGCTTGCAGTGAGCTGAGATCCGGCCACTGCACTCCAGCCTGGGCGACAGAGTGAGACTCCGTCTCAAAAAAAAAAAAAAAACCTTCCAATGAAGAAAGACTCTATCAGTTTGATTCATGAGTAAATTCTACCAAACATTTAAAGAAGAATTACCACCAGTTGTTCTCAAATTCCTCCCAAATATTGAAGGAAAAGGACCACTTCCTAACACATTCCCTGAGGCTAGCATTACCCTGGTAACAAACTAGACAAAAATTTTACAAGAAAACTGGAGACCAATATCCCTGATGAATATTGATGAGAAAAATTTTCCTCAACATTCTAGCAAATTGTATTGAGCAGCATATTAAAAGAGTTATACCCCATGTCTAAATGGGATTTCCCAGAATACAAGGATAGTTCACAAAAAGCAATCCATGTAATATACCCTATTAATGGAATGAAAGAGAAAAACCATATAATTGTTTTAATTGATGCAGAAAAAGCATTTGACAGAATCCAACACTTTATGATAAAAACACTCAACAAACTGGGAGCATAAGATTACTTCCTCAACCTAACATAGAGCAGTTATGAAAAAACCATAGATAACATACCAAATGATGACAGCTTAGAAGCTTTCCCTCTAAAATCAGAAACAAAACAAAGGTGGTTGCTTTCACCATTTCCATTTAAGATAGTATCAGAAGTTCTGGCCAAAGCACTTAGGCAAGAAAAAGAAAAGAATCTAGATTGGAAAGAAAGACATAAAATTACCTCTATTCAGAGATGGCATGACCTTATATGTAGAAAACCCTAAAGATTATACACACACACACACAGAGAGAGAGAGAGCATGTTAGTAAATTGAGGAAAGTTGCACAATGCAGATTAATACACAAAAATTAGTTGGATTTTTATCAATAGCAATGGGTAATCTAAAAAATGAATTTAAGTAAACAGTATCAACTACAATAGCGTATTTTTAAAACACCTTAGGAAAATATATTTAACCAAGTAGATGCCAGACTTTTACAGTAAAAACTACAAAACAGATTTGGGCAAAATGGCCAACTAGATGCAGCTAAGGTAGAACAGCTGTCACCAAGGAACCAGGAAGACCTGGTGCATTCCTAACAGATCTTGAGAGGGAAGGTACTGACAGTGGATGGAAGGAAGAAACAGAAGCTAGGCTGAAGGGATAGGAAGCTGGGAACCTGGCACAGGGTTACTGCATACTGGGTCTCCTTCCTAGCCCCCGGTGATTCAAGGGAAATGGCTGAGTTGAACTGACAGGCGGCAACCTGCTCTCACCATAAGCCTCTGGAATCCCAGGAGGCAAAGACCCCTTTTCTCCTCTTCTCTCCTCTCCTCTCCTCGCCCTGCCACGCCCTGCCCTGCCCCACCTCACCTCTTTTTTCCTTTGCTTTTTTTTTCTTTTTTCTTTTATTTTTTCTATTTTGAGAAGGAGTCTTGCTCTGTTGCTCTCTCTCTCTCACCCAGGCAAGAGTGTCTTGGCAAAGTTTCGCCTCATTGCAACCTCAGCCTCCTGGGTTCAAGCGATTCTCCTGCCTCAGCCTCCCAAGTAGCTGGGACTAGAGGCATGCACCACCACGCCTGGCTAATTTTTCTGTTGTTAGTAGAAATGAAATTTCGTCATGTTGGCCAGGCTGGTCTTGAATTCCTGACCTCAGGTGATCCGCCTGCCTTGTTCTCTCAAAGTGTTAGGATTATGGGCATGAGCCACTGGGCCTGACCACTCAACATTCTTAAAGAAAGAAATACCAACCAAGAATGTCATATCCAGCCAGACTAAGCCTCATAAGTGAAAGCAAATAGGATCTTTTTCAGACAAGCGAATGCTGAGGGAATTTGTTACTACCTGACCCCTGACTTACAGGAGCTTCTGAGGCAAGCACTAAATATCTAAAGGAAAGACCATTATCAGCCACTACCATAAGATATTTAAGTACAGAGCAGTGACGTTATAAAGCAACCAGACAGGTCTACAAAATGACCAGCTACCTTCATGATGACAGGATCAAATCCACACATATCAATATGAACCTTGAATGGAAACAGGCTAAGTGCCCAAATTAAAAGGCACAGAGTGTCAAGCTGGATAAAGATTCAAGGCCTAATGGACGGCTGGGCACAGTGGCTCACTGTAATCCCAACACTTTGGGAGGTCAAGGCTGGCGTATCATTTGAGATCAGGAGTTCGAGACCAGTCTGGCCAACATGGTGAAACCCCATCTTTACCAAAAATACAAAAAAATTAGCTGGGTGTGGTGACATATGTCTGTAATCCCAGCTACTGAGGGAGACTGAGGCAGGAGAATCTCTTGAACCTGGGAGATGGAGGTTGCAGTGAGCCAGGATTGCACCACTGCACTCCTGCCTGGGCAACAGAGCAAGACTCCATCAAAAATAAAAAAAAAAACACCCAGTAAGATGCTATCTTCAAGAGACCCATCTTACATGCAGTGACACCCATAAGCCCAACATAAAGGGATGAAGAAAAATCTAGCAAACAAATGGAAAACAAAAAGGCAGGGGTTGCAATCCTCATTTCAGACAAAATGACTAAACCAACAAAGATCAAAAAAGACAAAGAATCACATTACATAATGGTAAAGGGTTCAATTCAACAAGAAGACCTAACTACCCTAAATATATACACACCTAGCACAGGAGTACCCAGATCCATAAAGCAAGTTCTTGGAAACCTTCAAAGAGACTTAAACTCCCACACAATAGTAGTGGGAGATTTCAACACCCCACTGACAATATTAAACAGATCATCGAGGCAGAAAATTAACAAAGATGTTCAGGACCTAAACTCAGCCCTGGGTCAGATGGACCTGATAGAGATACAGAACTCTCCACCCAGAAGCTACCAAATATACATTCTTCTCATTATTACATAGCACATGCTCTAAGATTGACCACATAATCAGACATAAAACACTCCTCTGTAAATGCAAAAGAAATGAAATCATAACAGCCATTCTCTCAGACCACAGCACAATTAAATTAGAAATCAAGGCTAAGAAATTTGATCAAAACCATACAATTACATGTAAATTGAATAATCTGCTCCTGAATGATTTCTGGCTAAATAACAAAATTAGAGCTGAAATCAAGAAGTTCTTTGAAACTAGTGAGAACAAGGATATAGCATCCCAGAATCTCTGGGACACAGCTAAGGCAGTGTTAAGAGGGAAATTTGTAGCACTAAACACTCACATCAAAAAGTTAGAAAGATTGATTAGGTTCAGTGGCTCACGCCTGTAATCCCAGCACTTTGGGAGGCCAAGGCAGGCAGATCATTTGAGGTCAGGAGTTCAAGACCAGCCTGGTTAACATGGTGAAACCCCATCTCTACGAAAAATACAAAAAAAGAAAAAGAAAAATTTCAATTTAACAACCTGACATCACAACTAAAAGAACTAGAAAACCAAAAGCAAACCAACTCAAAAGCTAGCAGAAGATAAGAAATAACTAAAATCAGACCTGAACTGAAGGTGATCAAGACATGAGAAACCTTTCAAAAGATCAGTGAATCTTGGAGTTGATTTTTTTGAAAAAAAATAATATAATAGACTGCTAGCTAGACTAAACAGAAGAAAAGAGAAGATCCAAATTAACACAATTAGAAATCACAAAGGTGATATCACCACTGACCCCACAGAAATACAAATAACCATCAGAGAATATTATGAACATTTCTATACAAAGAAACTAGAAAATGTAGAGGAAATGGATAAATTCCTGGATGCATACACCCTCCCAGGACTGAACTAGGAAGAAATGGAATTCTTGAACAGACCAGTAGTGAGCTCCAAAATCGAGTCAGTAGTAAATACCCTGCCAACCAAAAAAAGCCCAGGACCAGACAGATTCGCAGCTGAGTTCTACCAGATGTACAAAGAAGAGCTGGTATCATTCCTACTGAAACTATTCCAAAAAATTGAGGAGGAGGGATTCATCCCCGTCTCATTCTATGAGGCCAGCATCATGCAAATATCAAAACTTGGCACAGACACAACAAAAAAGAAAACTTCAGGCCAATATTTTTGCTGAACATCGATGCAAAAATCCTAAACAAAATACTGGCAAACTGAATCCAGCAGTATATCAAAAAGCTTATCCACCACGATCAAGTTGGCTTTATCCCTGGGATGCAAGATTTGTTCAACATATGCAAATCAATAAATGTGATCCATCACATAAACAGAACTAAAGACAAAAAACCACATGATTATCTCAATAGATGCAGAAAACACTCATGATAAAATTCAAAACCTTTTCATGTTAAAACTCTGAATTACACATTGAAGGAACATACCTCAAAATAAGAAGAGCCATCTGTAAAAACCCCACAGCCAACATCATACTGAATGGGCAAAAGTGGGAAGCATTCCCCTTGAAAACCAGCCCAAGACAAGGATGCCCTCTCTCACGACACCTTTTCAACATAGTATTGGAAGCCCTGGCCAGGGCAATCAGGCAAGAGAAATAAATAAAAGACATCCGAATAGGAATAGAGGAAATCAAATTATTCCTGTTTGCAGAAGACATGATCCTCTATCTAGAAAACTCCATAGTCTTGGCCCAAAAGCTCCTTAAGCTGATAAACAGCTTCAGCAAAGTCTCAGGATGCAAAATCAGTGTGCAAAATTCACTAGCATTTCTGTACACCAACAGCCATCAAGCTGAGAGCCAAATCAGGAATGCAAATCCCAATCACACTTACCACAAAAGGAATAAAATACCTAGGAATAGAACTGACCAAGTAGGTGAAAGATCTCTAGATGAGTACTACAAAACACTGCTCAAAGAAATCAGCGATGACACAAATAAATGGAAAAATATTCCATGCTCATGAATAGGAAGAATCAATAGCATTAACATGACCATACTGCCAAAAGTAATTTACAGATTTCAATGCTTTTCCTATCAAACTACCAATGACATTTTTCACTTAACTAATAAAAACTATTTTCAAATTCACATATATCCAGAAATGAGCCCAAATAGCCAAGGCAGTCCTGTGCAAAAAGAACAAAGCTGGAGGTATCATGCTACCTGACTTCAATCTATACAAAAGGGCTGCAGTAACAAAAACAGCATAGTACTGGTACAAAAGCAGACACATAGACCAGTGGAACAGAATATAAGGCCGCACACCTACAATCATCTGATCCTTGACAGTGCTGACAAAAACAGGCTATGGGAAAAGGACTCCATTCAATAAATGGTGTTGGGATAGCTGGCTAACCACATGTGGAAGATTGAGCTTACAGAAAGGGAGAAAGATTTTGCAGACTACACATCTGACAAAGGTCTAATATCCATCATTTATGAGGAACTTAAACATATTTGCAAGGAAAAAAAAAGCCTCTTTAAAAAGCAAGCAAATGACATGAACAGACACTTTTCAAAAGAAGACATTCATATGGCCAACAAGCATATGAAAAAAAGCTGAACATCACTTATAATTAGAGAAATGCACGTCAGAACCACAATGAGATACTGTCTTACACCAGTTAGAGTGGCTATTAAAAAGTCAAAAAATAACAAATGCTGGCAAGGTTGTGGAGAAAAAGGAACATTTGTACACTTTGGTGGAAGTGTAAATTCCTTCAACCATTGTGGAAAACAATATTGCCATTTCTGTAGAAAACACCGTTGCCATTCCTCAAAGAGCTAAAATCAGAACTCTCATTTGACTCAGAAATCCCATTACTGGGTATATATACCCAAAGGAATATAAATCATTCTACCATAAAGACACAGGCAAGTATGTTTGTTGTAGCACTGTTGACAATAGCAAAAAAATGGGATCAACCTAAATGCCCATCAACGGTAGCCTGAACAAAGAAAATGTGGTATGTATATACTACAGAATACCATGCAACCATAAAAAAAAAAAAAACCTAGGTCATGATTTTACAGAAACATGGATGGAGCTAGAGGCTATTATCCTAAGCAAACTAATGTGTGAACAGAAAACTAAATACCACATGTTCTCACTTATAAGTGGGCACTAAATTATAAGAACACATTGACACACAGAGAGGAACAACAGACATGGTGGCCTACCAGAGGGTGGGTGGAAGGAGGAAGAGGATCAGGAAAAATAACTACTGAGTACTAGGCTTAATACCTGGGTGATTAAATAATCTGTACAACAAATTTCTATTATATGTTACCTATATAACAAACCTGTACATGTACCCCTGAACTTAAACGGTAAAGAAGAAAACTACAAAACATTGCTGAAAGAAATTAAGGAAGACATAAATAAATATAAGGACATCCCATGTTCATGAATTTCAGGCTTTAATATTGTTAAGATGCCAGTATCCTAGCAAGCAATCTACAGGTTCAATGCAATCCCTATCAAAATTCCAACAGCATTTTTGTAGAAAATCTATTTGAATATTCATATGGAGTACCAGCAGACCTCAAGTAGCCAAAATAATTTTGAAAATGAAGAACAAATATGTAGGACTCACAATTCCTGATTTCAAATCTTAATATAAATCTACAGCAATTAAAACACTAGGGTACTTGCCAGGCATGGTGGCTCACGCCTGTAATCCTAGCACTTTGGGAGGCTGAGATGGGCGGATCACGAGGTCAGGAGATCGAGACCATCCTGGCTAAGACGGTGAAACCCCGTCTCTACTAAAAATACAAAAAAAAATTTTGCCAGGTGTGGTGGCGGTCACCTGTAGTCCCAGCTACTCGGGAGGCTGAGGCAGGAGAATGGCATGAACCCAGGAGGCGGAGCTTGCAGTGAGCTGAGATGGTGCCACTGCACTCCAGCCTGGGCGACAGAGCGAGACTCTGTCTCAACAACAATAGCAGAACACTAGGGTAATAGTATAAGGAGAGAGATAGAGATCAATGGCATAGAATTAGAGGGCCTACAAATAAGAACTCTTACATATATGGTGAAGTGAGTTTTGTTTTTGTTTCTTGTTTTTGTTTTTGTTTTTTGTTTTTTGTTTTTAGATGGAATCTTGCTCTTCCGTCCAGGCTGGAGCGCAGAGACACAATCTCAGCTCACTGCAACCTCTGCCTCCCAGATTTAAGCAGTTCTCCTGCCTCAGCCTCCCAAGTAGCTGGGATTACAGGCACCCACCACTATGCCCAGCTAATTTTTGTATTTTTATAGAGACAGGGTTTTACCATGTTGCCCAGGCTCGAACTCCTGACCTCAGGTAATCTGCTCACCTCAGCCTCCCAAACTGCTGGTCAGTTCCGAGCTACCACGCCTGACCATGACGTGAGTTTTGACAAGGGCACTATGATCGTTCAATATGAAAAACAGTCTTTTTCAACAAATGGGAAAGTTGGAAATCCCTGTGCAAATTAATGACATTGAGCCCTTGTTTTACACCATATACAAAAATCAACTTAAAATAGATTAAAGACTGAAACCCTTAAGAGCCAAAACTATAAAACCATTAGATGAAAATATAGGGGAATGTCTTGATGACACTGGATTTGGCAGTGATTTCTTGGATATGACACCAAAAACACAGGCAACAAAGGAAAAAATAGGTAAGTTGAACTTTATCAAAATTTGAAAGTTTCCTGCATCAAAAAACACTCTCAGAAGAGTGGAAAGTCAACCCATACAGTGTGAAAAGATTTTCAAATTGTGTATCTGCTAATGGATTACTATCCGGAATATACAGGGAACTCTGATAATTCAATGTCAAAAAAAAAAAAAAAAACAGCCCACTTCCAAAACAAGCAAAAGATTATAATGGACATTTATCCAAAAAAGATACACTAATTGCCAATAAACACATGAAAAACACTCCATATTGTTAGTCATTCGGGTAATGCAAATCAAAGCCACAATGAGATACCACTTTTTGATCAAAGACCACTGAGAATAACAATTGTTGGCAAAGATGCAGAGAAATTGGAATGCTTTTGCACGTCTTCTGGAAATATAAGAAGGCACAATTACTAAGGAAAACAGTTCAGGAAATGAAAGTGTTCTGGAAATAGATAATGTTGAAGGTTATATATAATATCATGTATATACTTAATGCCTCAGAATAGTCCACTTAAAATGGTCAAAATGATGATATGTTTTATGACAATAAAAATAGATATAAAAAGAGAAGGGAGCAATTAAAAGTTATTATTGGCTACTTCTTCTGTGGTGTTTGTTTCAGTTCATAAATTAGTTTTCTAACCCAAATTCATACTTGTGTAGTACGTTTACAGTTTACAATAAAATATTCAGTAAAACTTAGTTCTCATATTAGGAATGGGTATATTGAATTAAGGGCAATAATTCCTTTATTGTAATGTCTGTGAACGCACAAGGTTCCAAAATGCCAGTTATGCTCCAACTGATTAATTATTAGACTTATAAATAGTACAAGAGTGGTGATTGCAAACTTTTGCATTCATGTTCACTGTATGCCAGTACAGTGCCCAATTCCTGAATCTCCTTTAACCTTGCAGCAACCCTCAGAGTTATTCGGTATCTTCCCCCATTTTCTGTAGTCTCCCTGAAAGTAGTAAATGCTGCACAGGAAGGCTGCAGTCAAGGCCTTGCTGTATTGAACAAAGCTGCAGCTTGTTGCAGACATCTGTGTGCAAGTCTGCTGCTCTGGGGCTAACCCCTCCTTCACATTCTGTCCTAGGAGAGATTGGGATGATGACTGTCACCCTGCAAGGTCTGATGGTGTAACTCAAGAAGGCTTGGTGGAGAGCTTGTGTCTGATTGACCTGAAGGGTGGATACTCTGTTGAGACCACTGATGAGGTGGCCACAGAGGGAGGAGTGATGACTAACGTTCCAGGAGAGTGTTCTGGGTTCAGGGGCCAGTGGGGCCCAGGAGATATTCTTCAGAGAATTGTAACATAATTTTGCAGAGTATTGCAGGTGTTCAAGGATCAAGTAAAACACTGCTGATATCACACATGTAGTGTAAACTAAGTGAAGTCATAGAGGTGAAATGTGCTGTTTTGTTTCTGAAAGAATGTGAGTTATTGAGAGGATACTGTACTTTTTCTACCTAGAGCACAGTTTATTTACTTCAGAGAATCTAGACATCACTGACCTCAAAATAAGTAATTTTGATGCAACAACCCAAGTAATTACTTGTCAGAGGTATAAGATAGTTTTGATACAGCTTTGAAGCCCTAGTAAGAACTTTACAGTTAGAGCAATAAACTTATGGTTAAATATTAAACATTATTGAATGAATGGAATGCTTCATATCTAATGCAGCCTCTCAATGGGTCCATTTGTATTCTTTATCACAAAGGTAAAGACTGGAAAAGCAAACAGTTTCACTGCTTAAGAAAATCTTTCCTTTCTGGCGGTGGTCTTCTGGGGGTTGGGTGTTAACCAGCACACCCCTGAGTTACTGGCCTCAGTACAACCTGCGATTGCCTGGATGGCCAGGCTGTGCCAGCCCCTGCACTCTCTCCAGGGCTGCCGCCTGGAAGAACACACCACTTAGCACACTCGTGCTTTTGGACACATAACACACCCATCAGGTTAATTATATATATGAACAAAATATTTTATAATTTAATACAGATTTATTCTATCTTACAAGGTCTTGGAGGCAAGCATATTCTCTGTCCTTTGTGAGTTCACAGCATAGAAGCATAATACGCTACACCCACACATGTCCCAGCTAGAATGAAGGTTTTCCTTACTTTTTCTAGCTTATTTTCTTTTTTCAACATAATCTATAAGCTAAAGGCAAGGGATTAGGATAGAGGTGGCCTTTGACTTGGCTTGTTCTCAAAATGATAGGGGCTTATTGTGACCACCAAGGGTTCCCATCATGTCTCCCTGCTTTGTGGGCCCTGTTAATTCTTCCTAGAGTAGCCTTTCCCACCACTGGTCTGCCTGAAAAGCTCATAATTCTTCTGCTCCTTTTCTTTGTACCTTCACTGCCATCGTTTTCCCAACACTGGACGTACTTGGTCCCTCTATTCTGCATGGCACCATGGTGCCTTCCACACACATCTATTTTAGCACATTCAATAGGATCTGTAACCATGTCTCTCTTTTTTTCTACACTATGAGCTTCTGGAGTGAGGCAAGGATGATTTGTGGCTTAAGTGGAAATCTTGGCTTTGCAAGACCAGTGTAGCCGTGTAGTCTTCATATTTTCTCACAGGATCTAGAAATTAGATCCCAACTGATTTGTGAGAAACCCGGAGGAGAATGGGAATTTGTATGGTAGTATTTGCAGCTATGAAAATACATGGTTCAGTGGATCTTCCTACCCCAGCTGAGACACAAATGGTTGGAAAGTTTTTATTCTTGTCCACACCTTATAGGCCAGAGGGCTTACAGTAGGAGAGGTGGGCGGTGTTCACTCAACAGTAGTGCTCTCTTGCTAAATTAGTGCCAAGCAGACAAGGAGAACACGAGCAGGCATGATCGCTGGGCTTCCAGTTGTTCTCACGTGGGTGAGTTCTCTTTCCAACCTGTGTGGTCATGCTATCTAGAATCCCTTCAGCATTCCTTATTGAGTGAAAAAAACTGACCAAAAGGAAAAATATCAAACCTGTCTAATGAATGATTGCTAAGTGGAGGTCCTGTCTTTCTATATATTTGACCATGAATCCTCAGCATATTATGGAGTATAGTTCTCATAAAATAGGTCTTTTAATTCTGTGTAGAATACCCATGTGTATTCTGAAAATTCAGAAGCAGTATTTTGAAAATGAATGTCTTACTTATTTTGGGCTTACTTAATAATTTTTCTCTATAAATATGCCATCTTTAGCTCTTTGAGAGATACAATCTTGTGAGAATGATGCAAAGGGTAAGAATGTGGGAATGCCAGTGCCTATTATTCTAGCTCCAGTCACAACATCACACACTCAGGAGTAGTTCTGAGTGTTGGTTCTCTTTCTGGTGGCAGCTCTTTGCCTTTAGGAGATCTGTGAACTGGTCAGGCTGCCGTCTGGCATATTTTCTCCTTCAGACAAGTCAGTAATATGAAAATGGAGTTCTCAATTTCTTCCCTTTTCAAAGTTGGCCTCAGAGATTTTTCTGTGTCAACAAGATGAAACACCTGTTTGATTTTATTCCAACATCTAGAATCCTAAGCTTTTTTAAAGAATTGATTTAAGAAATGAGAATTCAGTCCAACAGAGAATTTATTACCTGCTCTCTTTTGTAGAATGTCGGTAGAATTTGTTATTTTCATGTTACAGATAAGAGTACAGAGTTTTTAACTGTAGTTGATTTGCTGAAAGTAGTTACATCTGTGGCTAAGCCATAATTAACATTTAATTCTTTGGCTTTTAGGTCAGCTTGGGTTTTCTCTATTGTCATTTTTCCCGGTAGTTTCAAAAACACAAAGTTATGGAAAGCCAATTCTATTATGTTGCTTTAAGCTCCTTTAGACCTCTGGTAAAGCAGCTTGATGTTCTGGAAGTGTTTCGTAGGTTTTCTTCACCTACTAAGATGACAGTGGACAAATAAGAGAGTCTGTTGGGAGGCTGGGTGCGGTGGCTCACACCTGTAATTCCAGCACTTTGGGAGGCCGAGGCGGGTAGATCACGAGGTCAGGAGATCGAAAACCATCCTGGCTAACATGGTGAAACCCCGTTTCTACTAAAAATACAAAAAATTAGTCGGGCGTGGTGGTGGGCTCCTGTTGTCCCAGCTACTCGGGAGGCTGAGGCAGGAGAATGGCGTGAACCCGGGAGGCAAAGCTTGCAGTGAGCCGAGATCACGCCACTGCACTCCAACCTGGGTGACAGAGCGAGACTCTGTCTCCAAGAAAAAAGAGTGTGTGTTGGGAAAGGAAACTTTTTATTTGTACCACTTGAAACAGCAATATTGTCCTCACATGCAGCTCAGAAGATGAATGTAGCTGAGTTCGTATACCTGCGCTGGTCCCTTCTCTCCTGGATTAGCAGATCTGCTAGGAAAACAGGCTGGTAGCACACCCTGCCCTCAATTCACTGTTCTCCCAAGGCATGCCCTGCCGGGCCCAGAGCATGCTCGGATTAGAGTGTAGTCATGAAAGATAGCAAAGATGTCTGGTCTCATACTTACTTTATTTTTAACTTCTTTCCTACCTTTCATGTAAAGAAACAGATATTGAGGAATAGTTGTGTGTCAGACCATTATTTTGTAATTAAAATAATCCAAAGATCATGCAGTGATCTTTAAAGCCATGCACTAATTTAAAGAATAATTTCTATTAAAACTGCAAGTAAAATATCACTTTGATAATCTTTAGGTAATTGTTAGCCTCGTATGTGCCTAAGCATTTGAATGTAACTCTTTTCTGTGAAAGAATTATAATAAAAGGCTACGTGTTTCTTGCCTTTTGTATCACTTGGAGAATGCAGTGCTGACTTTACATTCAGTTTTAACTATGAAGAGGAGAGGAAATAATAAGTGTATTGGTACCAGAGCCAAGAAGACACACATAAAATGACCCAAAAAGATAAGAAGTAAATGGTTAAGATTTCTTTATCTAAACCAATACAGTATTTCCCCTCCCCGCCCCCCGCCACTCTCCCCTTTTTGTAAAGCCAGTCAAATTTAGCAGTGGAAGAGTTGTGGGAGGTTTGATACAATATTATAACTGGAAAAAGAAAAGTCTATTTTTTAAGTTACTGATTTCATTTTAATAAAAAACATAGCACTTAACTGATAGCACTTGAGTTTGTGATCGAGATTGGACAGGCAATCAGCCACAAATTCCCTTTTCCGCAGTTGTGATACAGCGTTTACAGCTACCTCATTAGGGCGATGAGGAGATATGAAAATACCATGTGAAAACACCCAGCATGCGGCCAATAAACAGCAGCACTTCAATAAATGGTAGTCCAGATTGATTGCAGTTAAGTTGCAAGACACAGTCGTGCCGTTGTGAGTCACACAGTTCCCCACAGGTAGCCTTCTGTTCCTCCTGAGACACACCGTGCCCCTTTCTCGCCTCACCGCCTCCGAGACTCCCTCCACCCCTGCCTGGACCGCCCCAACCTGGTCCTTCTGATTCTTCGCTGAACCAAAGGTGTGTCTAAGTCACCAGTTCCCATTTATTTGCTTGTTTATTTTGCATCCTATCTTGTTTAAAAATTGATTTTAATTGTCTTAGAAAAATACCAGGATTCACAGAGTGCACAAATCTGTATGCAAGAGAAGCAGCAAGCTGCGTTAAAGTAGGAGACTCGGTCAACACCAAGGCTCAGGACTCTGCCCAAAAACAGATCTGTTAACAAGAAAAGCACAGCAATATCTGGTAGTGACACCTTAGAAAAATTTCCTTATAAGGAGGAAGCTATAATACAGAAATAAAATAATACAGGAGGACAAATATGGTAACCTGTTTAATTAGGATGATTTCTGTTAATATCTGTTGGTACAAGCTGCCAGAATAACAGCTCAGTGAGATTGTAGATTCTGTAGTATTTATTGGCCCTCTTATCATGGGAAAGTTTTAAGCATCTCTGAGCATAGTTTCCTAATGAGTAAAATGGAGATTTAAAACACTTCAGGGGCTACAAAAAACTTATTGAAACATAGTGTCTGGTACCAGAGTCTGTATATAGAAGATGCTCAATAATTTTTTTTTTTTTTTTTTTGAGACAGAGTCTCGCTCTGTTGCCCAGGCTGTAGTGCAGTGGTGCTATCTCGGCTCACTGCAACCTCTGCCTCCAGGGTCCAAGCAATTCTCCTTCCTCAGCCCCGCGAGTAGTTGGGATTACAGGTGCTTGGTGACCATGCCAAGCTAATTTTTGTATTTTTAGTAGAGATGGAGTTTCGCCATGTTGCCCAGGCTAGTCTCGAACTCCTGGCCTCAAGTGATCTGCCTGCTTCAGCCTCCTAAAGTGCTGGGATTACAGGCGTAAGCCACCGCGCCTGGCCAATGCTCAATTAATTTTAGCTATTTTATTGTTAATAGTAATTTGTAATATTTTATGTAGTAGAGGTAATTTTAGAAATCTAGTCCTGGAATATTCCTTAAGCTATCTAGAGGAGGGAATAAAAGAGCCAAACTTTTAAGCTACTGCTCAATAAATGATGGCTTCTTGCAGATTGTCCCTCAATAAATATTAAA
Source organism: Colobus angolensis palliatus (assembly GCF_000951035.1). Lineage (NCBI taxonomy): Eukaryota > Metazoa > Chordata > Mammalia > Primates > Cercopithecidae > Colobus > Colobus angolensis. The sequence continues at coordinate 3,615,763 of NW_012115633.1, read as the reverse complement.
GTGGCAGTGAGTTTAAAGTTATACTGCTGGCATACTTTCATCCTTTGTTTCATGCAGTAATATCTTTAATGTAGAGTGCTGAGGATGCAGCCATTTCAGGGTCTTGGTGGAAATGACAGTCCTGTAAGTAGACAGCTGCCACGCAGGGTGCAGGGGGAGCCTGTCAGGGCTCAGAGGGGAGCATGGGGAGGCAGCGCCCTAGGGGAGGTGCCCCCAGGAAAGACAGCTGTGCTTAGCTGAGAAGGAGGAATTGTAGGGGCTGGCTGCAGGATTAGGGGCAGCAAGGGGCAGGATAACTCACCCAAGTGGAACATGTGAAGGGGAGGTGGTATGGTTGAAGCTAGAGTTGAAGGTTGAAGCTAGAGTGCTAGAAGCACCCAGGGCATTAAGGGCTGACACTTCATGTGAGGAAAAGATGCAGTATGGAAAGCACAAGGAGTACCAGAGGACGCGCATCAGGTCTGTGTTTTAGAAAACCGACAAATAATGTGAAGAATGAATTGAGGGTGGGCTGGGCTTCCAGCCTTGGCGACAAACACATCTCTTGAGGAGATTTGCCTCTGAGGAGGCAAAAGGCAGTGAGAGGAGGAGCGACTAGTGGGGTGGTGACAGCGTGGTGGGGAGCATTCACCAGCCACAAGAAGGGACAGGCTTCTGAGAGTGCCAAGGATGAGGACTGGGGTTGTGCGTGACAGTTTCATTTTGGAAGTTTTAGGCTACCTTGACTGAGAGATGGTGGCACCTTCACAGAGATGGAAGAAGCAGGAAGGACAGACCTCGGTTATGTTTCATTGTTTCATTTCTTGGTTGAGTGCAGATGAACTAACTGCTTTAAAAGTCAGCTGAGGTTGCAGAAAGTGAGGAGCCTAAGAGCAGCATGTGCTGGAACAAAGCACTGGGGAGCACGTGCTGTAGAGCCACATTCATCCTAGCAAGGACAGTTTGGGTTCATATGAACACATGGTCACTGTGGTTTAAGTCTTCAAGGTTCTCCTCCATCAAGTAGCAGCATTTCTCAGTGTTCACAGATACTCATCTGTTGATCAAAAAGGAGATCCCAGTAAAATGTTCATAAAGTGTAATTGCAGTGAGACATCAGGTGGACCTTCTTAAACTGGCTATAAAATGTGTAACTGAATGCTTTACTTACGATTGTAGCTCTAAACCTGTTGAATGCAGGGAAATGTTCACCACAGAACATAACTGATTTCTGAGGAATTAATTGGAAGCCGTGTTTAATGAGCAGAGGTGCTTACTCATCCAGGCCATTCTTAGCTTGTGGTAATAATACATGATTTGCTTTTGAGTCGTTTTTTTCCATTTGTTCTTTGTTTTGGTTTGGTTTGGTTTGGTCATCTCATCCAAAAGTGGTATAAAGTCAGTGAAAAAAAAATTTGAAGAAAGGGCTGTGGGGCGGGGTGCAGTGGCTCACGCCTGTAATTCCAACACTGAGAGACTGAGGAAGGCAGATCACTTGGGGCCAGGAATTGGAGATCAGCCTGGCCAACATGGTAAAACCCTGTCTTTACTAAAAATACAGAAAATTAGCCTGGGTGATGGTGGGCGCCTGTAATCCCAGCTAGTCAGGAGGTTGAAGCAGGAGAATCACTTGAACCTGGGAGGCGGAGGATGGAGTGAGCCGAGATTGTGCCAGTGCACTCCAGCCTGGGCAACAGAGTGACACTCTCTGTCTAAAAAAAAAGAAAGAAAGAAAAGAAAAGGGGTGTGGAGCACATTCTGTCTTACTTTGCTGGGAAGTATCTTAGAAGGTTTCCCCTGCTCTGACTCCCATAGCGGGTGCAACTTCTGTCTCAGGGTTATAAACATAGCAGCATAGCCCACAGCTGAATTCCACTCCCCAAGTAAAGTGGGGCAGTCGGGGGAAATGCAGGGAGAGCTGCACCTGATTCTGTGGCTGAGGTTCTCCTTCAAGTGGTAAAGCAGCCATGAGCAGGGGCTGGGGAGTGGCCTGAAGCCAGCCTGCTCTTTTCAGACCAGGAAGGGAGGGTCCCAGGGCAACTCGTCAGAAAGGAATTTGCTACACATTCTAGTGGAAAGTTCTTGTAGACTAATAGAACTGTAAGTTTGAGGAAGCAAGGCTTACCAGTTTTAGAAAGCAGAATAGCTTGTGCTCAAGAACTGAACAGCAGCTAGGAACACTAACAGTTCGAGTCCAATAGTGTTGTGAGAACTACAATAGTTTCTTCAGTGTTGAGCTTTAAATGAATCACAGTAAAAAGATTGGACCACCAGCCAAAAAAGGTGAATTCATCTCATTTGAGGCTCAGGGTGAAAGAAAAAGTAATATAATATCTTGGAGAACTTCTTCCCCTATTTTACCAGTATTTTCCTGTTTAAAATCTACCTAATGAAGGAAAATGTATCCATCCACTACTCATGAGAGCCTGCCTGAGTTCGAGACCAGCCTGGCCTCAGTTGAATACTGTGCTGGGCACTGAAGATTTAGAGGTGAATATAAGGAAAAGACAAGATGGATTTAGTGTCTAAAGTAAAAGATTGGGAGGAAAGCAGTTAAGCAGTTACCTAATTTAAAATGTTACCCTACAGTGTTCATGGAATTGTTTAAAAGCTGTATCTTAGAAACACACATGTTTGTCTCTTAGTGTGTGGGTTAAGTATTTGATTAGATGAGTGTGTCCTAATTGAGTAATCCAGGAGGAAAGGTCCTAAATCCCTAAAAGTAATAGCATGTACTATTTTGTTAACATGTAAGGCCTGTACTTGAAACTTTCCAGCTCTTAAAAAACGAGGAAATTCCAAGCATTCTGCACTAATAGATAGTGTTAGTGGGTAGTTAATGGATGACGTCAAATGTCAGCATGGTGAACGGCTTCGTTCATATAAACTGAAAGTGTACAATCTGGGATCAAGTGTTCTCGCTGTTCTCAGGGATCAGCGCAGTCTGTGTGCTCCCATGTGGCCTGACTTGGATTTCAGAGTTTATATGAGGCACAGCTGAGAGTCTGGAAAAGGCACATCTTCTCCTTCCTCTCCAGATGAGCCAAGTCAGCAAGAAGGGTCTTAGCATCTATTCCTGAGGCTCTATGAAAGGTTTCTTCTTTCCTTTATAATGATTAAACCCTTCATTGGGAATGGATTTGATTTGTCATTGTGCAAACTTCAGAGGCTTTAATAGTAATTTTATTAACCTTGCTGGACCTTATTGATAAAAGCAACCACTCTTCGTTATGAAAGCAAAAAGGGATATTGAAAAGTTAATTCAAGATAATTGGCAAAGCCGGCTGCCATCATGATACTGTTGAATAGTGATGGTGGTAATGGCAGAAAAGGTGAAGGCTCTTGAAAGACAGCACAGGAATCACCACTCTAATGCTATCTTTGTGATATTACTGTTGAATATATGTGAGGTGCTGCTGTCTTCTGACTTCTTGGTCACTATCACAATGTTATGACTGCTATAAGGTGTAATGGTCTTTTCTGATTGTTACATTCCATTTAGGTTTCGCATTATATGAGAGAGATCTGGGAAAAGAGGGATATAATTGGACATTTGTATGTATAATGGTAAGTGAAAAACTGAGAATTGTAATGCAGCTCTAGGTTCCAAGATTGATGGTTGGCCGGACGCGTTGGCTCATGCCTTGTAATCCCAGCACTTTGGGAGGCCAAGGTGGGCAGACCACTTGAGGCCAGGAGTTCAAGACCAGCCTGGCCAACATGGAGAAACTCCATCTCTCCTATAAAAAGATAGAAAAATCAGTAAGGCATGGTGGCACATGCCTGTAATCCCAGCTACTCTGGAGTCTGAGGCAGGAGAATCTCCTGAACCTGGGAGGCTCCATCAGGGCGCACCTGTTTTGCTTACCACTGTATTTCTGGCCTCCTCAGTGTTTGTTTTCAGTGTGTATTTAATGACTATGGACAGAATGAATACAAAGAAACAAAAAGAACTTGGAGGTAGGAAAACAGTTGTGGGAGACCAGCCCATGTAAGTGACCAATATTATTGACAAAGTTGACTCTACATAATTGAGTTTTAAAAAAGACTAGAAAGGACTACTTGAAGTTGTTGAAGAGGAACTCTCTGGAGGTAGTAGAGTTCTTAGTCTCTGCTCTTTGTTCTTAAAATATTCAGCTACGTTTTAGGTAAGATAGTAATCTGCCTTCAATTGCAAATAGATGATAATATCACTTTTAATGTAGACCAAAGCCAATATTTTTCATATGTTGTTCTACTCAGAGTAAATAACAAATATTTTGGCATGTTTCTTCATGTCTTAGCATCTGTCAGTTTTCATGTGAGGACTCAGTTTATAGGTTATGTACAGCACATGTTAAGCGTGGTCAGCAGGTATTTGTACCTGAAGTACCTACTTCCCTTCTGTTGCTGATATTGTCGTGAGCAGTTCCACCCTCAGTGTTTACCTCTGCTTTGAAATCTTCTCTCAAATGCTTATTCATTTCAATTTTTTGTACCCTTTGGGACGACTCAAACTCATATACATCTTTCCATTTCTGGCCTAATCCCAGCACTTTGGGAGGCTGAGCCAAGCATGGTGGCATGTGCCTATAGTCCCAGCTACTCAGGAGGCTGAGGTGGGAGGATCACTTGAGCCTGGGAGCTGGAGGTTTCAGTGAGCTGAGATGTGCCACTGCATTCCAGCCTGGGCTACAGAGCGAGACCCTGTCTCAAAAAACAAAAGTCTCATGACTTTGTCTTCTAGATGAGACCATCTATAGCTGGTGCCTTTGCTTGCATTCTCATGTGCAGGGCCAGCAGACACGGATGGAGCAGATGTTCTCTGAGGCTGTAGTGCCGGGGCACAGATCTTTTCCTCATTCTACCACCTAGTGAAGGGGAGAAATGACGAGCGAGGCAACTACAGGTGAAAAGTGTTTGGAGAGAGGTTTCTATAGGGCTCCAATCTATGCACTGAGCCCAGGCATAGACTTGGGAGATGCTTCCTGAAAAATGAAGAGAAATTGGCAAGATATGAGGGAGGAGGGCGCAGCTCCTGATTCCTCTGATCTTTGTATTGTGGGTTTGATGCCCCCTCCCCAGCTGAGTCCTCATGGGCAGCTGTGTTTTGTTTTGTTTTTTTGAGACGGAGTCTCACACCGTCGCCCAGGCTGGAGTGCAGTGGCGTGATCTCGGCAGCTGTGTTTTTAAGAAGCGTTTCTGCTCCTTTCCTTACTCAATCCTGACCTGTAAAATTCCCACTTGCTGGCTGCCCCCTCCCCAAGGAAAGGCCCCTCCGCCCTCCACAGTGGGTGGTGCAGAGTCAGGGGACAGGTCTGGGCTTCCCTATTCTTGCTGACCCAGCTATAGAGACCCTGCTGTTTCCCATTCAGGGAGTCATAGCTACTTGGCTTGTGTGTGTGTGTGTGTGTGTGTCTTTTATTTTACGCTTGGGGTTGTCTTTTTAAAACTTTATTTTATTCTTGTATCTTGGGATAATTACTTATTTTAAAGTAAGCCTTGTTTGTTTTTGTCTGTTAAAAATCTTTACAGGCTATGTCATCCAGCTTATATCAACTTTTTTATTTCCTGCCAGTCAACAAGAGTTAGTAGAAAATGGCAGCCCAAGAGGTAAGATATGCAGTCTGTCCACACCCCAAACAGGGCAGGCTAAATGCCTTTCTTGGTTCTAATAAGCCCTGAAGAGATACTCCCTGTAGCACCAAATTATTTCCCTCTGCTGCCTCTTTGAGGTGACTGTCGTCCCAAAAGTAGTTAGTGTAGAGGAATGGATGGCCCATTTAGGATAGGTAGTTGCACAGATTATCTCTGAGGGAGGTGACTAAGAAACTGAACTCCGAAGACAAGACAAAGGAATTGATGAACAGTGTCATTGTCTTAACTCTGGGATAGGGATTCTGTGAAGGTTAGTGTATGCTCTTTTTTCTAGGAAGAGGATCCCTTTATATTTGATTGTCACAGGGATCTGTGGCCCAGAGTAAAATCAGCAGTCCCAGCTGTATAGACTTTGAGGTTCATTATGGTTGTGATCTGAAAACCTTGGTCACCTCTGTGGTATGTGTCACTGGATTCTAGCTACTTCAATCAAGTGACTCCTGTGCATTCTTAGAAGCGAGTATGAGAGAGGATGGGGTGGAGTTCAAGTTTTACTAGAGAAGGCTCTCAAATTGTGATACCCAACTTGAAACCTGGAAAATTGTCAAGTACAGCTTCATGTTAAAAAAAAAAAAAAATGTCGATGCGTCTTTATCAAGTTAGCAAACTATTTCTGTGATTGTCTATTTCCAGAGTAATTTGATTGAACAGGTTTTCAGATTTCCATAGCTGGGGTTGTAGGAGTATTCTCCACAAGGGAAGATAGACCGAGTGCTTGACACATGACCTGACCCAAAAAAGTCTCTTAATAAAGTGTGGAATGAGTGAAGGGAAGGAAGTTGCAGTTGTAGTTTTCTTCACCAAAGTCAGGAACTCAATAGAAGGAATCATAGCAATGAAAATAGTAACTTTTGATGAGCGCTCCCTTGTCTTTTAAGGGCTTTATACATATCAACACTTTGAGGACAGATCTCACTGCTCTTTGGAGCTGTTTATACTGTCAGATTTCATATTGATTGAATTTATGGGATTTGTAAATCACAATTTAGTCTCTGATTTGATCATTTGAAACGAAAGGGCTTAGGATACTAGATTTCACAAGGCTTTTGTGAGGATCAAATGAGATTATCTGAAAGTCTTTCACAAACTGTGAAGTACAAGTGTTTCTAGTAAGTGGCATGTCACTTTGTATGGCTTTTACTATGGCTATTAGGATGTGAGATTGAGACCTTCCTCCTCCCCTCTTGAAAGCAAGGGAGACTTCCCATTTCTAAGGATTTCTTTCACTGTCACTCAGCTTGCCCTGCTAGTTCTTAGGAGTGAAGTGAGATACTTCTTATTTTTCAATCCATCTATGACAAATTTATGCATCTTTTAGTAGGGTGTTCATTTGCATGATTTATTTATGTTTTTACCCCAGGGAAGGGGAAGTGGTATGGGACTACAGGTGACTGTTATAATGTTCTCCATTGATAAGACAGGGCCACCCTAGTGAATCTTTTGAGTTGTAACCAACTCTTATTTCAGTGACAGTATTTTTGTAAAGTTACTGTTTGGAAACTTATCTTGGTATCTTGTATGTGTATTGCATAGGCCAAGGATCTGATTGAAATAACATGGCAACAGTACTGCCACCAAGAACATGCATTTTAACCACAGCACCCTTCTGTTGCATAGTGCACATGTCCAGGAATTGAGCTGGCTTTTACTAAATGAATATTTTGTTCACTTGTATCCAGATCATTTGGGACTGTGGGCGCTTTGGGAATTTTACCTCAGTCTTTCTCTCCCTGTCCTCTGAGATGGTACAAGTATCATCTAAAAGGATGTATAAAACAGGTATATGAGAGCTGCTTTACCCCCTCCCACCCAAAAAAAAGATATAATTAACATAGTATACAATTCTTCATTTTAAAATGATATATATACTCACAGAGTTGTGCAACCATCACCACGGTAAATCTGAGAACGTTTTCATTACCCCAGTAGAAACCCTGTGTCCATTAGCTATTACTTTTCATTACAACTTACCTATTTTTTTATTTTTGTCACATGTCCTTTTGGTATCATATCTAAGGAGCCATTGCCTGGTCCAAGGTTTCAAATATTTGATCTGATTTTTTCTTTCAAGACTTTTATAGTTTTAGCTGATACTTTTAGATCTGTAATCTATTTTGAGTTAATTTTTGTGTATGATGTAAAAAGGGGTTCAAATTCATGCTTTTGCCTGTGAATATCTAGTTCTAGCACCATTTTTGAAAAGATTACTTTCTTCTTACTGAATTTTTTTGGCACTCTTGTTGAAAATCAATTCACTGTAAGTTCAAGGATCAATTCTTTCCCATTGATTTATATTTCTGTCCTTGTGCCATTATTGATTTTAGGTCTATGTACCATCCAGTCAAGTATTTTTTGATACTATCGTAAATTAAATTTTTGTTTTTAATTTCATTTTCATATCGTCTGATCATATAGAAATACAATTTAAATTTTTTAAGATAAATACAATTGATGTTTGTATATTGATCTTGTATCCTATAAGCTTGTTAAACTCATTTATTACTCATAATAGTTTTTTAAAGATTCTTTATTATATACAAGATTATGTCATCTTCTAATAGAGAGTTTTACTTCTTGCTTTTCAATCAGGATGCCTTTATTTTTCCCCCCTTCCCTCATTTCCCTGACTGGAACCTCTAGTACAATGTTGAATAGAAGTGTCAGAGCAAACATCTTTGTCCTTTCCTGGATCTTAGGGGGAAAGTGTTCAGGGAAAGCATTCACCATTAAGTCTGATGTTAGTTGTAGGGCTTTTGTGGATGCTGTTTGTCAGATTGAGGAAGTTGTCTTGTATTTCTGAAGTTCTTGGGTATTTTCCTCATGGAAATGTATTAAATTTTGTCAAATGCTTTTTCTGTGTCTATTTAGATGATTCTGTGACTTTTGTTCCTTAGTGAGATGATTCTATTATGTTAATTGAGTTTCAAGTGGTAAAGCAACCTAGCATTCCTGGTATAAATCTCATTTAGTTGTGGTATATAATCCCTTTTATGTGTTGCTGGATTTGGTTTGCTCACATTTTGTCAGAGTTTTTGCATATATATTCGTAAGAGATACGGGTCTGTAATTTTCTTGTGATGTCTTTTATTTTAGTATGAGAGTAATACTGACCTCATAGAAGGAGTTCCTTTCTCTTTTTTTTTTTTTTTTTGAGTTTGTAAAAGATTGTTATTAATTTCTCTTTAAACATTTGGTAGAATTCATCACTGAAGCTATTTGGGCCTAATTTTGTTTGTTTGTCAGAAGTTTTAAGTTACTGACTGAATTTCTTTATTCGTAATAGATTTATTCAGATTTTTAATTTCTACCTGTCAGTTTTGGGAGTTTGTGCCTTTCTAGAAGTTTGTCCATTTTACTTCCATTTTCTGATTTGTTGGCATACGGTTGCTTAGTTTATTTCCTTTTAGTGTGCTATAGAATCCCTTTGCTTTCTGTAAGCTTGGTAGTGCTTCCCCTCTTTCCATTCTGATTTTCACAATTTGAGCCTTCTCTCATTTTTTCTTGGTCAGCTTAGCTAATAGTTTGTTAATTTTGTTAGTATTTTCAAGCAACCATCTTTTGGTTTCATTGGTTTCCTTTATTGTTTTCTATTCTCTATTTCATGTATTTCTGCCTAATCTTTGTCATTTTCTTCCTCTGTGTGCTTTAGGTTTTGTTTTCTTATTTTTCTGGTTTCTTAAGATGAAAGTTTTGGTTGATTTGAGGTCTGTCTTTTTTAATATAGGCATTCACAACTATAAATACTCTTCTAAGCACTGCTTTAGCTTGATGTCATAAGTAGTGCTTTGTTGTATTTTCCTTTTTGTTAATCTCAAAGTATTTTCTAATGTCCCTGTGATTTCTTCATTGGCCCATTGGTTATTTAGGGGTGTGCCATTTAAGTTCCACATCTTTGTGAATTTTCCAAATTTCATAGTGCTATTGATTTCAAATTTCATTTCACTGTGGTCAAATAAGATACCTTGTATGACTTCAGTCATTTTGAATTTACTGAGCATGGTCTGTTGGGGAGAATGTCTGTGTGCACTTATAAAGAGTAAACTTTACAACTTTTCATTTAGCATAACCATAGCTTTTAATTTTGTTTGATTTTTTTGGTAAGGCTTGATGGAAGTATTAGTTCTACAAGAGTAAAGAGTTTAGTTTAAATTGACATTGCATGTAAATATAGTGTTTTATAGAGGTTGGAGTATCTGTCTACAGTCCATCTGGTCTTTAGACAGCTGTTGTCAGGTATCACTCTAAAGATAGGCTAGCAAGGAAACTACCTAAGGCAGAGTCTTCATGTGGAGAGCCTGTTCATTATGTTAGTTTAACAAAGGGAATTGTGGCAGTTACATACAGTGCTTCGTTGCTGAAAGAAGGCATGCATTTGCACAGCAGAGTGATTTAGAGGTACCCAAAGAGGAGCGAATAAGCAAGGTGAGCACTGCTTTCTTTTCTGAATTGACTATGACATCAATACAAACAGAATGTCAAGAATTAACTATAGCTTTCAATGTTGAAACAAAGAAAAAGACCGATGTGTGTTTTCTTATAAGACTAGAGGACGGATGATGCCTTTCCCTCTCTCTCTTTCTCTCCCTTGTTTTGGCAGTGATAGGCCAAAGGGAAGTACATTGTTGGCCGGTTGATCTGAAAGTTCCTTTGCATCATTCTGGTAATGAGCAACAAAGGCACTCATTGGCAAATGTTCCATCTTGAATAACTGGGTCAGCAGTTTCTTTATCAAAGCAACCCAGGTTAAATATGCTCTTCTATGATCTAACACACTGTAATATTCAAATCACCATTTTTAAAAGCAACCCAGAACATTATTGAAAAATAGCTTTTTTGTTTTAAAATAAAGCAGTAATACAAAACAATGGTTAAGTTATGGGTTACAATGAATACTTTCAGTGTTTGTAACATATCCAGATAGTCTCTAGGAAGATTGTCTATATTCTGACTATAAAAATAGGACCAAGTTTTTTTGACTGTTACTGCTGGTATATCCTAGATACTCTGTGCTATTCTGAGCTTTTCCTTTGCTGCCTAAGGGAGAGAATGTCACATCTATCAGGTCAAGACTTGTACGTTTGCCATACCAACTTAGACCTAACATGTTTGCATGTATGTTCAACCAGTCCATAGTGTATGATATACTCCATTGTCTTTGCCATAAAAGAAAGGCATAATGTTAAGAATATGTTTTATATCTATATTGAGTAATTGCCGTGCCTTTACCTAGCTGGTTCATTTGGATCCCAAATTCAGTGTTTCTTCATTTAGCTTTTTGATGAATAAACTGAATAAACAGTGTCGCGATATGTACCTATTTTGCTCATTTAAGAAAATATTTGTAATCGCTGCCACTGGGTTTTTCATTACCATCTAGAAGCAAACACCTCTATTTTCCTTCAGTTAACTTTCAGTATCAGAAATTCTAACTGTTTAGTGAAGGAAACTGTAAAAACCACTTATGTGGATCAGTGAGCATTTATTGCTATCTGCCCTGGAGGATTTCAATACATGCCTGTTGACTGATGGAAAGTTGCTTTGGTAATACTAAGCAGAGAAAATATGAAGAGTACATAACACATTACTTGATGCATGATTCTTGGCTGTGCTACATTGGCATGTAACTAAGGACAGAAGTTCATGCAAAATCTATGACTGTCAGACTTTTAGAATATAGACTGGTTTCATCCAAATGATGGATGTTTGTTTGCACTAGTGTTGGCTCAGAAAGTTACTTAGAGCTTTGGGGTTGCCTCTGAAATATAGTTCCACCCTAGGTTCTCTCTCTCTCTCTCCTGTCAAGCAGACTTGAATCCCCGGAATAGCTCTAGAACCACTTTGGCTTCATTAAAACATTTGAACTACTTGTGGACAATTGAGCACCATGACGTTCAGAAACAGAGACCATCAAATGATATGGCAGCATTTCAAATGCACTGATCTGTGTTCATCTAGTGACAAAACTAGCAGTGCCACCCAGGCTTCCCCACTACGGATGTTAGTGTTCACTCTCTCCAAACCTTTACCTTTTGTGAATTTTTTTCCATCACTTCTCAACCATATGTATACTTAGCCTATATCTTATGCATAGTTTCAGTCTGTGTAATTCTATTATTTTTTAATATTGCCTTCCTGGCACATTGAATGTATCTTCTGACTCATCATTTTCTCAATCTTAAACTACAAAATGGAAAATTATGCCTTCTGTAGATGTTTCTGTACTTTCTCAAACCATTTCTGCATATATGTTGTACCTCCTTTGTTTCTTATAGTAATGCTACAGGAGTTGAGAGCTCAGTTACAGATGACAGAATGCAGGTGAGGCTTTCTAAGCAGAACATGTTTGGCTGCTGCCCACCCACCTGGAAGTAACACAGGGAGGAGGGAAGCTACTAGATAGTTCAGCACACCTGCTGCTATTACAGCTGCATATTTGGCTGTTCTGTATCAACCCCCTTACATTTCCAAACAACAGCAGCAATAATTTATTTACACCATCATACAGCTCTCCCCTATAGAAATAATGAGGGTCTTGCTCTACCTGGAGGGCAGTCCCAAAATCTCCTTTGTTTCTGCAGTCAGCTCCACCAGTGCAGGTTCTCAGGGTGATCTATCTATCTTTCTTTCCTTCTTTCTTTCTTTCTTTCTTTCTTTCTTTCTTTCTTTCTTTCTTTCTTTCTTTCTTTCTTTCT
>NW_012115633.1:3597942-3603405 GCF_000951035.1 Colobus angolensis palliatus | reverse complement strand
TTCTTTCTTTCTTTCTTTCTTTCTTTCTTTCTTTCTTTCTTTCTTTCTTTCTTTCTTTCTCTCTTTTCTTTTCTTTCTTTCTTTCTTTTCTTTCTTGTCTAATTTAGGCAGTGTTCTGTCTTAGAATTCTGGGATCCTATAACCTATGGAATGAATTGCAAGGCTAATATCACCAATACACCCTATCTAAAACTGGGGAAATGGAGGAAGAAAATGAGTTAACATGCATAAACATATACTTGCCACACCGAGAAAGGAAGAAGTATGCATAATTATTAGACTTCTCATTTATACAAGTGGTTACTACCCATTTCATGGTCTGCATGCCCTAAAACATCCAAATGTATCACCTAGTGGGTTGAAGGACATATGCAGTGTTACTGGCAGACAGTGAAGACAAAACCAAACCCGAGTAGGTATATATTCTAGTGAGGATAAAATGGTATCCTGTCGTGATTGAGTGTAATTAACCAGATATTATGTATCAGGCGGTCCTTCAGACCGATTGTTGTTCCTGGCAAGTTGACACTCCACTGTGTTGGGAAATAGCTGAGCTCTGTGCAGGGAGGCTGCCCATGTTGTACTTTTACCACTGTGGTCACTTTGCTGATGAGCCCACTGAACAATCTCTGGGCTACTGTGGAGAGAGTGAGACAAGCATTCATAGCGTGATTTTTCCTGTCCACCTGGTTTCTGAGAGCCTCCTCTCCAGTAAGCATTCAGATGGACACCGTATTCTGTCTTACTCCTGGTTCAGGAAATCCACCCATATGCCTCTTCCCAGCCACCTGCAGCCAGCTCCTCAGTCTTCTTGCTCCTTCATCTGTGCTGATCAATGTAAGTTCTGATTCTTTGTGAGTAGAGACTTGCACTGCAAGCTGTCTTTAGCTTGGGTCAGATGGTCCATGGTATGTGCCCCTAAAGCATGTTCCCAATGGTTTAGCTTAGTAGTTGCTGCTGCCTATGAATCAGTGTGATCATGCCATCTCTTCTGGGCAGACTGGACCCAAGACATGCCATGGGAAGCTCTGCTCCTCTGTCAGGGCCTTCTGTGAAGGAAGCTGCAAAGCTGTAACAGCCAACTTCAGCTGCTCATATTGTGTTGCTCCATCTGGATACCAGCTCCTCGGACAGCTGGTCATGCAGACTTTCCCATGAGCCCTGGTGGGGGCTGAGGGAAGGATGGCAGGATACAAGAGTAGGCACATCAGTAATATAAGCTTCCTGTTGACGGAACTTAGGTTCAGATGCTATTCACACCTAAATATGCTATATATATGACTTTTACCTGAGGACACAGTATCCTTGACATATCCTTCTCTGTAGCCTCAACACCTAGTTCATGTGGGTTCCATAGCCATGGTTGCACAGTGAACTAATGTGAAATGTCCCCTGTTCATTCTCCACTAGGAGCCAGTATTAAGTCAATCTGTGTGTATCAAAAGGAAAATAGTTACTTGCAATACAGAGTGTTGCGTGACCCCAAAACCTTGGGACTTTCCACTATTCTGTTTTGACTTCGAGTATTCCAGTTCATTGGCCACAGGGGCAAGGGCAAAGTTCCTTGCCTTCTTCCATCCTAACCCATATGGAGGACTTTTTCTTGTCCCACTCAATACTGGAAGCTTTATGGGTTACTCAGTAAATGAATCAAGGTAGTACTCAAAAGGCTACCCTGGGAGCCAGCTGGATTTTTGGAGTATGTGTTCTCTGCCCTCCTGCAAATACTTGCCTTACCAGGCTATCCTCAGGTATTGTTACTTCTCACTAACAAATCCTATCAGCGTAATGCTATCATGTCTTGTGGGCTGGTAAAATGATTGAGGTTCCTATAGACTGAGTTATGGCACAGAACCAGAATTGACATAGTGCTAAGGCAAGATGGTGAAAGCAAGTAGTTTTCTGTTTTCCTGCTATTGGGATAGGAAAACACGCACACGCAAACACACACCACTTTTGTCATATCAGTAGCTGCACACCAGATAAGGGAATGCATTGATTTGATCTACCGGGTTTGATCAACTGGAGTTTCTCCTTGATAGAGTTTGTTATAATCAACTGTCATTCTCAAAAGACCTGTGTGTCTTCTGCACAGGCCTGCACACAAAAAAAGAGATGTGGTAGGAATCACCACCCTGAACCTTTCAAGTCTCTGACAGTGGCATTAATTTTTGCGATTCCTCTGAAAGATGCCATATTGCTTTCGGTTGCTATTGTGGCAGGGAAGAGAAGTTCAGAAGCTTTTCTTGAGCCCGTTGAATTCTAACAATGCTCACTGCATAGGTCAAGACACAACTGTGGAAATTCTCCCTGTGTGTGAGTGTAGATCCCATCTGTAAACCCAGATTCTGGTCAGGTAATAATACCACAGCCTCCATTTGTGTCTGACTCCCACGCAGCTTCCACCCCACCATCAGGACACAGAGGTGTTGAGTCCTCGGGGACAGTGTCCAATAAGTGCTGAGAAGTCCAGTTATTTCTTTTTCTCTTCAAAAGCAGCTGCATATCCTTTGGGAATGGGTAGAAGAAAGACTTGTTACATGATTACCATATTATGGAAGTGTTCTTCCTTAAAGGACCAACTACTCCTGCAGTGAGAGGCTGTCAGACGCGAGAAGAGCGGCTATTGAGGATGTCGATCAAACCAGCGACTGTTGAGGATGTCCCTCCAGGCCTCTGTCACCTGCCTACAGATCAGATCAGAGTGTCTGAGGCTTTCTCACTATTGTGGCCCTACGAACCCTCTCATTAATTGTACACTCCCAAATACCTGGCTAGCTTACACACACTTTGGCCCTTCGGCTTGTTATGTTAGCCAGACCCTCTTGGCTCTGGACACTTAGCTCTGCTGCCTCAGCCATTCCTGTTCTTGTAGAAATCCAGAAGCCCTTGAGGCACCATCTGCAATGCAGGCCGAAATTCCTGTCTGTGGCCTCCTGCGAGTGTAGTTACAAGGTGGGTAAGCAGGAGACATGGTAGATCCCCCTAAGTCTATATTTCTACATCTGTATTTTATCAAGACATTCCTGGCATCTAGTTATTCTGGTTATTCCAGGGGGCTGTTATACTATGCAGGAGGTAGAAGTTTTAAGGTACTTGGTTTTAGGGCCCAGGAGAGTACCACTTATAGACTGGCATTTTGGCAACTATGATGAACTCCCAGTTTTATACCTTGGATATCTTTCTCAGGTAACACATTACAACATCTAACAGACAAAAAAGCAAGTCAAATAACTTTTCAGCCTACTTTCACGTTTATTTTCTTACTTCCTCTTTAGATAACTGTATGGTATTCATAAAACTAGATTCTTACAGATGAGGAAAGAAATTCAGAAAAGGTAATTAACTTTTCTGGGGCAGAACTAGGTCTACAACATACATCTCTTGACTTCTTGTTCTCTTTTTTTACAACACAAATACTATAGTGGCATGTGGATGTGTGCATGCATATAATATGGTGCACTCACACATACGTGACACACACACCACACACCACTTATGCACATACCACACACACACATGACACACACTTAACACACATCTATACACCACACACACTGCCTATCCAGAAACTACAATTTGTGTCATGTCAAATGTTGATGCTTCTAAAAACAGCATATATTATTAAGAACCTCAAATACAGCAATTTCTTTTGTTTGGATGAAGGTAAAATCTGCATTTCGATTTCAGCTATAATCATTACTTGCAATGTGGGGGTTTTTTCTAAAAATTCTCACCTCAGAAGTTGCCCAAAACCCAACTGATAAAGGAATCTTCAGTCTCATTATTAATCAAAGAAATTTAAAGTATCTTGGCAAAATGTCTATGTCAACTCTATGTGTAATTATGTGTGCACACACAAATGCTGACAGAGTTACAGTGGGTATGCGGAAATGTGTAATTGTCTTACTGAGTACAGTTCTTTTGGAAATAAGCATAGCAATATGTAGCAAATGATGAAAGAAATTGCATACTTAATCTAGATGTCCATGCCTGCAAGTTTATTCCAAGGAAATTGTTTAGCATAAAAAAGTTATGTGCATAAAGCATTTTTTTGCAATAGAACTCTTCTCTCCCTCCCAAAAATCATTTTAGTTTTAGAGTTTCATAAAGTGTGAAAGATCATAATATATTAAATAGAATGGGGAAATATTCAGTATAGTATTTGCAAAAAAAACCAAAATGTTGTGTATAATGTAGTTGCACATATAGTTAACAGATATACTTGTTGAATTGTTGATAGAGTCTAGGAAGTTACAAATGAAAAATTGTATAAGAATTATGTGTATGTTTGGAAATTTTTGCAGTAATTATAGTCTTCAGTTTCTATGTCTATATATTTCTTTTTAGTGAAAATACATCCACTGCGTTTTTGGTTGTTTTTATTTTTATTTTCTTTAAAGTCCATTGATTGTCACAAAAACCCAGGAAATGCAACTAAGGAGAAAACAAATGTTCAACCAAGACTTAAGAACCCAAGCTATGGAGAAGACGTCACACTGGACTACTGGTGTGCATAAGGGGGCAGGAGGGACGATCCCCATGGAGCATGGCCACTGGTCGTGGGAAACAGAGGAGAGAGGCCAGGCAGCTGGCTGGGCAGTTAGGTTCACCACTGCATGATGGCAGCATTGAGCAGGTTGCCTTCCTTCAGGGTCCAGCTCTTGTCAACCAGCTCTTTGTTTGGGAAAGTAGTCATGAAGATAAAGCTGGTGGCAGCCATGGCTGGCCAGCCATCCACAATAAAGAGTTGGATGTTGCTGATCTGTGGCTGTAGTTAAATTTCTGCACCAGCCTCTCACCATCTGCAAGCTGAATTTGGATGTTTGTGGTAGTCTCTGATTTGACGATTAAGATGGAAGAGTTGGCTTTGTCTTCATTTTCTGCCGGTTGGACTGGAGAGATGGTACTCAACACCTGGGGGGCAGTGCTGCTTGGTTTCTGACCCTCACCAGTGAAGGCTCCTTTGGACTTCATAAAGTCCTCATCCTGATGGTCCTCCATATCCAAGTTCGCCTGTCCACTGTGAGCTAGCCTCCACAGCTCTGCTGGCACATCTCCTCTGTGGATAGACTCCAGAAACTGGGCATTGGATGGGTCTTGGTAGCTTCTGAGTTCTCCATTATCCAGGCTGAATCCACTCTTGTAGAGTTTCAGTACTACATGAACATCTTGGTGGGAATGCTGTCTCTTTTATCCTGCAACATAAGCAGACTCTTCCGCTGGTGCTGCCCCAAGGCCATAGCCACCTCCTGCAAATGGTCTTGGTGTACTGGTCTCTCGGAAACTCCCTCCACAGCTACAGCTCTATGCTCTTTGGCACCTTTAAAGAGATCATCCGGGTCGGAGCAAGATGGCCGAATAGGAACAGCTGCAGTCTCCAGCTCCCAGCGCGAAGGACACAGAAGACCGGTGATCTCTGCATTTTGAACTGAGGTACTGGGGTCATCTCACTAGTGAGTG
>NW_012115633.1:3555180-3592966 GCF_000951035.1 Colobus angolensis palliatus | reverse complement strand
AAGAATAAAAAAAAAAAAATAGATCATCCACCAGCTCACTGGGACTTTTCTTTCTGGGAGGGCCGACAATCTGCTGTCTACCTCTCTCTGAGGCCCCAGTATAAAACCTCTGGCCTTCCTCTCCTCTTCCTCATCCTCACCTTGGTCATGAATGAGGTCTCTGAAGGATGTCACTCTGTTATTACTGAGGGCTGTGCCTCTGGACACTGAACTGGGGGTTGCCTTTGAAATGGTTATGATGTCTTCGTCCCTTCTGTCCTCATAAAAGCTCGCTAGCACAATCTGCAAGTCCCAGGTTAGCCGACTCAAGGAAGAAGCAGGCCTGATCCTCCTCAGTGCCCGTCACCACCACGAACTCCCTCAGCTTCTCCTATTGCTCCACTGCCATCTTCGTCCCATGCGCCTCCCTGCGTCCACTACTTTCTTAGCGTTTCTAAAGCATCCTTGAATGGGACTTTTGTCTTTCTCCTGAGAAGGAGCTTAGTGACTGGGTTGTTGAGGATGGTTTAATAGAGGGGGATGTGCTACCTGAAACCCAGACTCTTCTGTTGTTCATCTCACCCTGTCCACACACTGCTGCCTATGGTGATTGGTCTGCTGAGGATTATTGTTAACCATTTTTTACTTGTTTTTCTCCTCCCCCAAACCCAAAGTGTTTTTGGAGATAAAAAGTAAATATGAAGATAAACAGTAAATATGGCTTATAAAGCCAGCTCTGTTCCCTCTCTCTCTCTCTCTGTTTTGGGGGGAAGACATTGTGCATTTTTAAAGCATAACATGAAGGAGGTTTTAGTATAATATGATTTAGTGCAGGCCCCAGCTGCTATCTCTCCCAGTGGTTTTGCTGGAGGCTGGAGCTTCCCGACAGCCCTGACCACGGAGAGGTGGAATGTGGCGCTGACGTCACGGCCGCTCCTGGGAATGTTTTGCATTCTTCTTCCTGGCAGTGGTCAGGTGGCTTCCAGCAAGAATGAAGGACAACAGCTTCCAAAGAAGAAAAAAAGAGAGGAGGAAAAGGATAGTTTATAATCAAAGTATTGTGGAGGAGGCGCTTTTATTCTAAGCCAAAATTGAAATTAGAACCAGATGTCTTGCATTCTGGTGCTGCACGAATGTTAAATAAATTTATTAATGACTGTAATAACTAAGCTATTTGGCTTTTTACTGAACTTAAGTCTTGAAACTCTGTAAGAATTATGGAAAAACGACTTCTTGTAGTTGACATTTTAACTATGAACGCAGCTTTCTGAGTGTAAAAGCAAGGACCCTGATGAAATAACCCTCTAGTTAATCTACAGGCTGTTTTAAGATCTGTTAATATTCTGAAAGATCACTTCTGAAATATAAAATCTCTGGAATCTATTAACATAGCTTGTTCTGTTCAAACAAATTTAAGCCAATCATTGAGAGAGTTAAACTCTAATTTTAGCGTCTGCTGCAGAATGTCTTTTCTCAAAATATTTACACTTCCAATGTTATTTCTGTACAGTACTGCTCAAACCATATATTCAAAACAAAACAGATTCTTAACAAACAGGTTTTGCCCAAGTCTTACAACTCTGCAACAATATATGCAATAGAAAAATGGACAGTAATTGAGTTAAATTTAAAGTTTGTCTTTTTCTTGTCTTCCAGCCACTAAAATACCTCTGTTCAAAATCAGTATACTGGTTTAGCTAATTACAATCTATATGTCTGTATTTTAAAATAAAATATTATACTTTAAAAAAAAAAAACAACTTGATGTCTTTCACTAGATTTGCACTCATTCTGATGTAACAGCAGTTACATTAACAACAGTTCTCCAGTTTAGGTGAAATCTGTTTGAATACTTCCTGTTATACATTGAAATGGAAAGTTGGCTTCCTCTCGTAGGTCATGTTGCTGGTGAGGAATTTCCAGAAATGTGGAGAAGTGCTGACTCATAGTATACAGTGGACTGATCCAGCAACAGTAGGACTTGAGGGGGTTTTTTGAGCTATTGGCTGAGGCAAGCAAAATATGTGGCTGTAATGTTTCATTTTATTTTTAGATAGAAGGGTGAGGGTGGAGGAGAGACTGTTGCTTGGCATGGGATCTATGTTAATAACTTTAAAATGGCTACAAGTTCTAGGATTAGATGTGTGTCTAAATGTGTTTTCCTACCATCTATTATTAGAATTTGAAAAACAGGTTATTTTTGCTATAGTCACCCTACTGTTGTTCTCTCTGCCTCTTGCCCACAGGTGAACCATATGCCTTCTTGGGCTGTGGTTGGTGACTCACCATGGGCTCTATAATGTGAAAGTAACATAGTGCTTGCATTCAGGAGAGTGCTGCAGAAAAAGGTCCATGGCATTGCACCTTTTGTGTCTGTGATTAAAAGTCCCTGAATCTGATAATAACAATTTAAGTATTAGCTGACAGGAGTGCAGAGGGAAACTAGGATTTGTTGCCTTTAATATGCCTGCTTTTGTCCTGTATGTTTTACGTTCATTAATAATTGTCTGACTCTGAAGTTACTGATTGAGTTTTTTTTCATTCATTTGGTATAGAAATGACTGCTAGATTGGATTTGGAACAGGGATTTCTAAAACAAAAACTCACCACCTAAACTCATCCCCGGGCTCATAAAGTTAATATATCCCAAATGCACTTATCTATCAATTCTACAAGCATGCACTCACTGCTCTGTGTTGGCGCTGACGACATGGAGAAGAGGAAGGTGTGCTCCTTGTTACCTGTTTGAGGGGAGGGAGGCGCTGGGAGGCCACTGCAGAGGATGTGCCTGCAGAAATATGTATAGTGTTGCTTTTCAGTTACTGTGGTAGAAATCTAAGGAAACAGTGAGGCATAAAAGGGGGGTATACTCAAATCTGTGCTAAAATCTGTGGTAGTAGTTTTTTGGATGTGATTCTGAGGCTGTCACAGTTACTGATTGAAAGTAATTTGAATAGGCAATGTTAGGAGAGACATAAAAAATAGAAACCAGAATATGATGAGGGAGATAAGGGAAATATAAGTATGTAGGTGACTGATATTCAGACATCAGAAAAGTAAAAATAAATAAACAATATACTACAGATTATACTTGTATATGCTTTGACGCCAACACCCACAACAGCACACATGGTTTCACAAGCACCTCTGACTGCTTTCAAAGGCTGTAAAAGGCTATGCTTTTCAAAGACATTCTACCCTTATGTTTCTGGGTTTATATTTTTCATCATTCCTGAAGAATTTGATTGACTATTTGTTAATCATGAGGATTCACAAAACCATAGAAATTAGTTTAAACACGATTTCCTGTTTTCTTTAAAGTTCAACAAAAGGAAGACCATATGTCCTCCTTTTGAACAGAAGTCCCAGTGCAGGGTACGGGATGGAAATAGAGGGCTGGGCGACACTGTGCTGTGGAGGCTTAACCTGCGCATCTGATCCCCACTAGCCTTCAACTGATTCTAGTGTGCTTTCTGACAATAGCCCATTACTTAAATTTTCTATCTGCCAGTTTCTTCAGCTAAAAGATCTTCTGCTAAAGAAACCAGTGACCTATTTTGGTGCTTATGAGGAATTACTAACAGAATTAAGCTCATAGTTCAAAATATGAAGGATTGTTCTCTGCTTTTTTAAGTGTATGTTCTCCGAACACTTAGCAGAGAAGAACCTTGTCAACATCTACCTAATATTCTGTCTGAGAATCAACTGAATACTGTTATGTTGTTGTCCTTAGCTTTGATGTTCTCTGGTATAGAAAAGACTAAAAATGATGAAGGTGGGGTATAATTAGGGCCTGCCACTGTTCCCAGGGATCCTTGGGAAGTGTCCCAATCCCCTTGGGAGGCTAATCTACAAATCTTAGGACTGGAATAGTGACATATATGGCTCTATAATAGCACTTACAGGACTTTATTATATTTTGTCTCATTCCCAATACTGTACGAAATTCTAGATCTAAATTGTCTGAACTGTTTTCTATGCAGATCTCATAAGCGTAATACATTTGTTGACTGAATAAATGAAATTGCTCTTCTTTGAGGCAGAAATACATTTCCTCTGTAAGCTTTTTTGTGTATACACATACGGTCCATGAAATGCCTTCTTTTTCTTTTTAAGACGGAGTCTCGCTCTGTCGCACAGGCTGGAGTGCAGTGGTGCGATCTCCGCTCACTGCAACCTCCACTCCCGGGTTCAAGAGATTCTCCTGCCTCAGACTCCTGAGTAGCTGGGACTACAGGCGCGCACCACCATATCAGCTAATTTTGTGTATTTTTAGTAGAGACAGGGTTTCACCATATTAGCCAGGATGGTCTTGATCTCCTGACCTCATGATTTGCCCACATCGGCCTCCCAGAGTGCTGGGATTACAGGCGTGAGCCACTGTGCCCAGCCAATGTCTGTTTTTTAAGAGACAAAGTCTTCCTTTGTTTCCCAGGCTGGTCTTGAACTTCTGGGCTCAAGTAGTTAGTTCTTTGGCTCGGCCTCCCAAAGTGCTGGGATTGCAGGCATGAACCATCATACCCAGCCTCATGAAATGCTTTTTAGAAAAATTGTGGTAAAATATGCATAACATAAAAATTACCATTTTAACCACTCTTAGATGTATTTTCAGTGGTATTAACTACAATCATAATGTGGCACAACCAACACCACTTTTCATTTCCAGAACTTTTTCATCATCCCCAACATGAACTCTGGTACCCATTAAACACTAACTCCTTCTTCTCCCCACAAGTCCCTAGTAACCTCTATTCTGCTTTCTACCTGTATGAAGTTGCCTGTTCTAGGTAACTCTTAAGTGGAATCATACAGTATTTGTTATTTTGTGTCTGGCTTATTTTAGTTAGCATAACGTTCTCAAAGTTCATCCACATTGTGTCAGAATTTCCTTCCTTTTTTAAGGCTGAATAATATTTCATTGTATGTATATGCCATATTTTTTTTATCCATTCATCTGTTCGTCCTGTGAAATATTTGTTTTCACCTCTTGACTACTGTGTGAATAATGCTTCTGTGAACATAAATATACAAGTATCTGTTTAGTTTCTGCTCTCAATTTTTTTTCAGCTATAGATCTAGGAGTGGAATTGATGGATTTTATGGTTTGACTTCTTAAGGAACTGCCATATTGTTTTCCACAGAGGTTGCATCATTTTATATTCCTACCATCAATGCATGGGAATTTCGGTTTCTCCACGTTCTCACCAACACTTGTTATTTTCTTTTTTTGATAATTGCCATTCTAATGGGTGTGAAGTGGTATTTAATTGTGGTTTCGATTTGCATTTCCCTGATGACTTGTCACCCAGGCTGGAGTGCAGTGGCACAATCTTGGCTCACTACAACCTCTGCCTCCCAGGTTCAAGCAGTTCTCCTGCCTCAGCCTCCCAAGTAGATGGGATTACAGGCACCTGCCACCATGCCCAGCTAATTTTTTGTGTTTTTAATAGAGACAGAATTTCACCAAGTTGGCCACGCTAGTCTTGAACTTCTGACCTCAAGTGATCAACTTGTCTAGGCCTCCCAAAGTGCTGGGATGACAGGTGTGAGCCACTCTGCCTGGCAGATACACCTTTAAATTATGAAATACCCCCACTTAAAAAAATAATTAGTACTGTTACTTGCAAAATAGAAGTCTGCGGCCAAGTGCTGTGGCTGAAGCCTGTAATCCCAGCACTTTGGGAGGCCGAGACGGGCAGATCACAAGGTCAGGAGATCGAGACCATCCTGGCTAACACAGTGAAACCCCGTCTCTACTAAAAAATACAAAAAGCTAGCCATGTGAGGTGTCGGACGCCTGTGGTCCCAGCTACTCGGGAGGCTGAGGCAGGAGAGTGGCGTAAACCTGGGAGGTGGAGCTTGCAGTGAGCCGAGATCTGGCCACTGCACTCCAGCCTGGGCGACAGAGTGAGACTCCGTCTCAAACAAAAAAAAAAATAGAAGTCTGCTACTAAGATACAGAGAGCTCCTCATCAATCCTTTATACTCCAATACCAGCCCTCCCCATGCCCACAGATACTGGTTGCTTGATATGAGGTGCATATCCATGACCACAGATGTCCCTGAGGCTGCTTATCCCTGAGGGCTCAGAAAAGAGTGGGCTCCTCCCTCATTAGCTGGTCTGTCTACACAATATTCTGTTGATGTATTTGTATCAAATTCATTAAGTATTCAAAATGATTATGTTCACCTATCCTGATTGTAGTTTTCTCAGAAAACATACTTTTAACCTAAAGCTATCAATAATATGTAGGCATTAAATAATTTGAAAAGTTTATGAAATTATTCACAGTGAGAATATCTTGTAATCATGAAATCAATGAAAAATTTGCTAATTTTCATGGTTTCATTATTCGTATTTAACTGTTTAATCCATCTGAAATTTATTTTGATGTATCATTTGAGGGTAGAGATTAATTCTAATTGTTTTTCAAACAATTTTATCAGCACTACTTTCTGAATAATTTTCCCTCACTGATTTTAAGTGCTTCTCCTATCGTATATTATATTCCTGTACATCGTAAGAGTTCTTGACTCTATATTCTATTTCATTGTGTTATAGCTTTTCTTTCTCATTCTAATCTCTTTCACTAAATTAATATACACTCTGTAGTTGGAGTTTTTACTTTAAATTCTAAGGTTGTTAATACTTTTAAAAAATATTTTAAAGTAATTGTAGGCTATGCAGTGAGCATTCACAGATATTCTCCACGTGAAAAAGTGCATTGGTGGCAATTCATAGATACATTGGTCTGACACAGCAGCCAGGCACTTTGTTAGTTCCAGTTTCACCTCATGCTAGACATGCAGGCATCCTAAAAGTTCAGGTGTATTCTTGTGATGTGCTTATTATGATATTCAGGAACTTATTAATAGGAATTAAATTATAGAAACTGCTGCTCCATTTAATTGGCTCCAACATTCTTGCAATGGTAACTATTTTGCCTTGGGCTTCACCTAATTATCTCTGTTAGAAGAGTAGAAATGTTTATAGCATTTCCCTTTTGAAGTATTTGAAACAATTATTTTTATTTGATTTATAATGCTTTTCTCTTTATTTGACCAAGAAATGTTATGGTGGTCCCATTATGTGTCTAGACGCTGTGCTGAAGGCATTGGGAAATAGGAGCACGCTCACACCAGAGCATCACATCTGGTGACAGCCACTCGCTAGAACTGGGGTGATAGGGCATGTTGTTATATCACTGAAGTCTTTTTTTGGAGACGGAGTCTCGCTCTGTCGCCCAGACTGGAATGCAGTGGCACGATCTCGGCTCACTGTAAGCTCTGCCTCCCGAGTTCACGCCAGTCTCCTGCCTCAGCCTCCCAAGTAGCTGGAACTACAGGCGCCTGCCACCACGCCCGGCTAATTTTTGTATTTTTAGTAAACACAGGGTTTCACCGTGTTAGCCAGGATGGTCTCAGTCTCCTGACCTCGTGATCCACCCACCTCGGCCTCCCAAAGTGCTGGGATTACAGGCGTGAGCCATTGTGCCCAGCCTCAAGTCTTATGCTACTTTTAATGTCTTATGTTAGCAAAATGAAGAAATGTGAATAATTGGTGAAACCTTTGAAAGCCAAACACTAAGATTCCTGTAAAGAACTATAGGTTGGAAGTAATTTAATAATGCCAAGTACATATGATCAAGAAAATGATAGAGTGGACAGTTCTCTGACCTGGCTATGTGTGTTGTTGTTGTTGTTTTGTTGTTTTGGAGACAGAGTTTTGCTCTTGTTGCCCAGGCTGCAATGCAGTGGCTCGATCTCAGCTCACTATAACCTCTGCCTCCTGGGTTCAAGCAATTCTCCTGCATCAGCCTCCTGAGTAGCTGGGATTACAGGCGCGTGCCATCATGCCTGGCTAATTTTTGTCTTTTTAGTAGAGGCAGGGTTTCATTGATGTTAGCCAGGCTGGTCTCAAACCCTTGACCTCAAGTGACACACCTACCTAGGTCTCCCAAAATGCAGGGATTACAGAAGTGAGCCACTGTGCCTGGCCACTATGTGTTCTTTTAAACCCCATAACAAAGTTTTTAAAAAGATGCTTTGGTCAAGTGCAGTGGCTCATGCCTGTAATCCTAGCACTTTTGGGAGTCCAAAGTATGGAGGGAAGATCACTTGAGACCAGGAGTTCAGAACTAGTTTGGGCAATATGGCGAGACCCTGTCTGTAGTAAAAAATTTATAATTGGCCAGGCATGGTGGCATAGGCCTGTAGTCCCTACTACTTAGGAGGCTGAGGTGGCAGGATTGTTTTAGTCCAGGAGGTCAAGGCTGCACTGAGCTGTGATGGCACCACTGCACTCTAGCCTAAGTAACAGAGCAAGACCCTGCCTCAAAAAAACAAACAAAAAAGATACTTTGATTATATGTGATAGCAAGTTTGCAAAATAAAAAAAGATTAATTTATAAATACATATGCTTGATTGGAGACATCTTTAAAAATTTTTAAACAAGGTATATGATCAAAGACAACTGAATTAGTCAATGAGCATAGAGTGTGACAGATTTTAAAATTCTACCTCTCGTCATTATATTAAGCCCTTATACCAATTGGTATAGCACAAATTCATCCCGAATCCTATGGGAGGAAAAAGGGTTAGCTACCAAGAATCTTATAGCGTGAACTATAGATAATATAGTTATATTTGACTATGAAGTATCTATTATTTGATTCCCACTTAGTTATCTTTAGTTTTTCTGAAAAATTATAAACAGGAATTTTAGTGATACACCTCTTGTAACACGGAGAGGCAAATATTTTATAAGCTCTGTACACATTCCTGTATTGATCAGCCGGCTCGTTAAATGATCCCCCAGCTTGTTAATGATCAGTTGAACATGTGTAAGCCCCATGGATGGCAGGGACCTGTTCCATTCAACTTTTTTCTTCCTTTTGAAACTGGTATATGTTGAGTGTCTGGTATGAACTGAACAAAACTTGAATTGTTTAATTTTATGCTTCTGTCAAGCAAGCTCCCAGAAGTCTGGCTAAAGAGTAGTTTGTTCATTTAAAAATCTAGCCTTCAGAATCTTTGTAGCATGAATATTTTTCTCTGTCAGCCTCCGAGCCAATTCCCACCCCTTTCGGTCTAATCTTTGGCAGCACAAGACCATGTGCTGAAACTGGCATGAAAATTCTTAACTTACTCCTTTCAAAAAAGAAGCCAACTGTATTTAATGCTTTGTGTAGGCTATTTCTTTTCATCCTTAACACAAATGGAAGGGAGGCATTATTGTAAATTTGCAGATGGGGAAACTGAAGTCATTGAGGTTAAATAACTTGCTGAATTCCCACCACCAGTGGATCACAAAGCTGTGTGACACTAGGCATGACTTCCCAAAAGAACCCCATCTTGTCATCCTATAATCTGTAGATGAAAGTAGGGTTTGCTGATGGCCCTGAGAAAATCTTAACAAATTGGATGAGGCTCAAAGACTTTTCCAGGGATATGACTCCAGAACTGTGACCTTCCCTTTGTGTGTTCAGCATGACCTCGTCCTGCTGCTTCATATGGCGTTGATGTATAGACATGGCCTTGCTCTGAAGAAAAGTAAAAAGGCTTCACTTCTTTAGAGGAAAATGCATGTGTACCATTTTGAGAATGAATGTTGGATCCAAGACGTCTGACAATAGAGACGCTCCGAAGAATGGGGTGATATATCACAAAGATTGGACGGGATCCATGTATGCCTCTGAACCCTTCCTTGTTTCTATCGGGCTGTTCCAAGGGAGAATTTAGGTCAACTTCATTCAGTTTTACTAGAGATTTAATTGGACATGCTTTGGCTAGTCAACTAGTAATAACCATGTTTCACATTTCTTCCTTTCTTTACTGCTTTCTCCTTAAGAGCAAATAATTAATACCAGAAATTTCTGTCTTGGGTATTATGGGATGCGTGTGGCTATAAATGAAGAAATTACAGAGCCTACATGGAAGATAACAGAAACGATACCCAGTTGTTTTTTTGTGATTCTTTTTTTTCTTTTTTTTTTTTGAGACAGAGTCTTGCTCTGTCGCCCAGTCTGGAGTATAGTGGCGCCATCTCGGCTCACTGCAACCTCCACCTCCTGGGTTCCCATTCAAGCAATTCTCCCGCCTCAGCCTCTGGAGTAGCTAGGATTACAGGCACGCACCACCATGCCCAGCTAATTTTTGTGTTTTTAGTAGAGACAGGGTTTCACCATGTTGGCCAAGCTGGTCTTGAACTCCTGACCTCGTGATCCGCCCGCCTCAGCCTCCCAGAGTGCTGGGATTACAGGCATGAGCCACCGTGCCCAGCCACTCTTTATTTTTTATTTTCCTCTACTCAAGACAGCTTAGAATAGAGATCCATTTTGCATTTGGAATTCTTCTAGTTAGTTTTGAAATCTAATCAAGATTGGGGAGTATTTTGTGTTAATGAAGTATGTTCCTAGTTCTTAGAAATATATGAATGAGGCTGGGCACGATGGCTCATGCCTGTAATCCCAGCAGTTGGGGAGTCGGAGGCGAACGGATCACTTGAGGTCAGGAGTTTGAGACCAGCCTGGCCAATATGGTGAAACCCCGTCTCTACTAAAAATACCAAAATTAGCCAGGCATGGTGGCGGGTGCCTGTAATCCCAGCTACTGGGGAGGCTGAGGCAGGAGAATCGTTTGAACCTGAGAGGCAGAGATTGCAGTGAGCTGAGATCGTGCCACTGTACTCCAGCCTGGCAGCTTGGGTGACAAGAGTGACAGTCTGTCTCAAAACAAAAAGAAAAAAGAAGAAAAGAAATATATGAATGAGCAGGAGAAAAAGAACTGTGATACTGCAAGGGCCAGCCTCTCCTGCTGTGTTCCACTCTTACCAATGGAGCATGTGCTTTGACTCCAGGATTTCTGCAGCATCCGCAATAAATACGTGACTATATTTTGTATCTACCCACATGTGTTTTCCCTCACATGGTGTCTTTCCCTAAATCTGTGAAGAAAATAGCTGTTTTAAAGTTCATTTATTTTCTCCATTTGGTTGTCAGCAGCAGGAAAGGCTGCTGAAGGATCTGAGCCAGTGTGGGAATGGGAAGGGCCTGTGAGCTCTTAGGGAAAGAGGAAGTCTCTATGTCCTGGTTACTGGCGTGACCCCAGGAGAATGACTCTCCCACCCTGTCCTCCTGCCAAGGTTGGTTAGGGTTCAAATGTGTTCCTATCCAAAATCACACATTGTCACTGTGTGGGATGCACAATATTCCATTGCTTTGCTCTCTTAAAAAAGACAGTTAAAAGTAAGAAGTATTTGTTGCAATTTTTAAAAACATGGTTTTTAAACCTATTTTTATTATTAGTTTTTAATGCTAAAAGCATTTTATTTACCTAGGATTCTTGGTTTTGGATAGGTTTTATTTTTTCTTTAGGTGGTAGTACTCTGTTTCTGAGAAAGCTCTATATTATGCATTATTTGTGAAATCTCTAGTAACCTCATGATGTTTCTGTCACATTGTTTTAAAAGGAATAGTTTAAAGATTTAAAGTGATCTTTGTGCGCGTGTGTGTGTGCGCGTGTGTGTGTGTGGTTTTCTCCTTCCTTCCTTCCTTCCTTCCTTCCTTCCTTCCTTCCTTCTTTATTTTTATTATTTATTTTTTTTTTAAATTTGTTTGAGTCAGGGTCTCCCCCTGTCCCCCAGGCTGGAGTACAGCGGCACAATCTTGGCTCACTGCAGCCTCGACCTCCCAGGCTCAGGCGATCCTCCCACTTCTCAAATTGTTGGGACTTCAGGCATAGAGAGGCACCATGCATGGCTTTTCTTTTTTAATACAAGTATTTCTTTTGGAATTTGAACTTTAATACTACTTCGGTGTGTTTTCACCTAAATTCCATTTTGTGAGCTTCTTAGTATTTGATTGAAAACCTATTTCGTTTTACTTGACCCTAACCAGGTCAACAAGATAAGGATATTACCCAAAGGTGGTTTCTAGTAGGATTGTGGCCACAAAGTTGGACTAATGTGGACTGAGAAGTTGGCTTGGAAGAAAGACGCATTTCCACCTAGTCAGGGACGTTTGAAGATTATGCATGTTTTAAGGGAAAAGGCCTGCTGAATGTGGAGAGTACAAAGGTGTAACTGTCACTTGAGCTTTTTAGAAGACCTTCGATGTAGCTGCCAACTTAAATAAACCACCTCAGGTCCAGCCAGTACAGCAGCTCTGTTTTATCTTCATTGTGAGTCTGTCTCCCTGCTGGCTGGTGATGGGGGTCAGGCTGGATCACGGATTTGACCACCCTGCACCCAGGCCTGCCCCTCTTTTCTCTGTTACATAGTACTGGGCAGCCTCTGGGGGGCCTCACCGATTTTTGTTTTTTAGTGGTGATAACAGCACGATCAGCCCGCAGCCGTCTCAATAAGAAGTGCTAACTTCCTCAGGAAAACAGAAGTGTGGTATGCACCATTACATAACCCAGTTTCTCTGGTGATACAATTTTAGTTTTTGAGAGCTGTTTTGAAGTCTTCCCACAGAACTGCAGGCCTCTCTGTTTTCCTGTAAGAGGTGAGGAGATGCCAGTTTTGTCCATACACTCATGAAAAAACACAGTGATGGATTAAGTGTCCTGAAGTGTCAGAAGAATACCTGGTGTGGTAGCTTCTAAAATACCACTAAAAGTTATTTTAGAGATGAATTAATTAGAATTAACACCTGAGTTGGGTTACCAAATGAAATAAAGGGTGCCAGGTAAATGTGAATTTTTTATAAACTACCAGGCACATGTATACTAAAAAAAATATTAATTGTTTATCTGAAATTTACATTTACCTGGGCATCCTGTATTTTATTAGGTAAATCAGGCAACTCTCCACCTGAAACTAGATTATGCAAACTAAGAATTAACATAAAAAGTACTGTCATTGTGTGGATGAGAAATCTCCTCCTCCTCCTCTTCTAAACCAGTTTAGGAAGCCTGTGCTTCATCATTTCTCATATACTCTCCTCCCATGTATATCCAGATTAAAATGTGTATATCTGGCACGTGGCTCACTGTTTCACATGCCTAACTGCAAGCCTTTGGTATCCTATTGTCGCAGCACCATTTTGGTGGGTCAGCCATGGGCAGCAGGTCCTGACCTCTCCTGACCACCTCCGAGGAACTGCAGACTCTCAGCATTTGCGTGTGTTCCTCCTCAGAGCCCTGGGACAACCCTGGCCAGCTGGAGGCAGAGAGACAGACACGTAAACCTCCTGGCATATCTTGGGGATGCCTGAGCCAAAATATGCCACTGGCCTAATTCTCTGAAGGTCTCAAAGCATTTTCATATTAAGTTATTCAAGTGACCCAGAGAACAAGAAAGGAGTTGCTACTACATGATGTCAGAGAACACTCAGAGGTTTGAAGGGAATTGGGAGAATTAAGTAATTATTAATAAATTCTAAAACTTTAATAATCGATATTCAAAGGAGAAATAGTGGAACTAATATTTTGTACCAAGGGTGCTGGTGTTGGGAATTCAGACATCTCCTGCAAAATATTTCTGATAAAATTTAGTAAAATGTAGTTTTTAGGGGAGACCTTTTACAGAAGGAAGCTTTTATTTCCAAAGGACTTCATGAAAGGTGTAAAGGCCACACTGTGAATTAGAGATGACACACCCTGTTTTGAATTGGATTTCCTGCTAGTTCTGATCCGAGGCATTCTTCCCGGACTAGGGTGAATTCAGTTCCAGTGTTTGCTTGTAAAACTGAATCTGGTCATTGTATTTGCAGTTTGGCTTCCTGCCTGCTGTTAAAGTACAGAGCAAACTTTAGCTCGTTACTCCCTATGATTCTGTGTCCTCCTAAAGAGCAGGGAAAGAAGAGGGGAAAACCCAGGGGGTGACTGAGTTCATTTACATGCCGTGCCAAAGGGCAGCTGCTTGCTGCCTTGTCGTCACAGGATTCTGTGGAGAATCCTGATATTCCATTTACCAGAATAGGAGACAGCCTGGAAAACAAACAAACAAAAAAAGTGTCTTTCTTTTTATGGTTCTAGCTGTGGCATTACTAACTGAATAATCTACTTTCTTTTCTTTAACAAACATAGGTGAAAATTTAGAAAATTTTATGTTCTCTCTGTTTCCAAAGTTTTCTGTATGAAGAAAGAACTTATAAAAAGAGGCCACCACCAGGCGCAGTGGCTGATGCCTGTAATCCCAGCACTTTGGGAGGCCAGGGTGAGAGGATCACTTGAGGTCAGGAGTTTAACACCAGCCTGGCCAACATGGTGAAACCCTGTCTCTACCAAAAATACAAAAATTAGCCAGGTGTGGTGGCGTACGCCTTTAGTCTCAACTACTCAGGCCGCTGAGCAGGAAGATCACTTGAGCCCAGGAGCCAGTACACTCCAGCCTGGGTGTCACAGTGAGACCCTACCTCACAAAAAAAAAAAAAAAAGTTACAAGGTGGTAGCACTGCTGGCTAGTTAGAGCTGGCTGTGCCTATTGAATTGTCCTGAGAGAACACCAGGTTGTGTACATGCTGTCTAGATTTGTGGGAAGTGTCGGGGGCTTACCCCGTTTCCCTGCAGTTGTAGAAAATGTGATGCAGTCTTCTCAGTGTAGTTCCAGCCACCTCATTAAGATACCTGGCAAAACTTGAGTGTGGATCAGAAGGAATCCAGAAACATATAGTGGCATCAGCCTATGTGTCCTTAGGAATCTTGTATTCCCGAGTTAAACTTAGAGCCTCTGAATTTGTGGAAAGGACAGAGAGGAAAGATGTTCTGTTGTGGGGCTGTTCCCACCCTCGGCTTCCTCACACTGAGGCAGTGCACCCAGTGCTGAAATGAGGAACATTGCAATGATGCCTGGGGTCAGCAAGTGATCTTGCTGACATCACAACATGTGCATTTCTCACCGTTCTTGGTTATTTAATTCTGGTCTGGTCCATTGGATTAGAGCCAGATTAAACATCAATAAATTTTGGGTTTACTATTAACAAAGAGTGGAGTCCTGCTACCTTACTGTTACTTTGCTAGGTGCTAAGAGAGAAATCAGAAAATTTAAGGCATGGATTTTGGTCACAGGGAGCAAAATCTAGTCTTTATTGGCTAAGAAGCCTTAAAAACCACGTAACTGTCACATAGTGGCAGACCATGAGCAAAAAGAAAAAAATGAACCCAGCTTCTTCTTGGCTGTTTTATGGAGATGGTGCATTCAGCTGCCTAGTGTTTAGAGGAACCAAATGTACAGAAATGAAACCGTTGAGGAGATTCCCAGAGCTAACTGCAGGGTGCTGCAGGGATGTGGCAACTGAACATCCAGGAACTGTAACAAGACGGTGTTTAAATAGATAAAAATAAAGCAGTCCAAAGCAGGAGGTTCTGACTTCTGGTTTCTAGTCTGGCGTGTAATGCGGGTGGAAGTTGTCACTCCTATCTTCACAATAAGAAAAAGCTGAACAAACTAAAAATCAATGGTTTTTAACTTCATCAGAGAATTGTCACAGAACAAACAACTGCCCCCAAATTGGAGCAAACGACAGGCAAATAAACAGAGAATCACAGCTTCCCAGAGCAAAAGACCTGGAGCAGAAGTATCCAGCAGAACCCAGAACCAGCCTAAGAAAACTTCAGTTATTTGACACATTGCCAGAGGCTCAGTGTGGACAAGCTTGCAAGTTACACTCCAGGGGGTCCTGTCTTGGGGAGAGTGGGCACACTTTTGTTTTATGTTTTACCTTCTATGTCTAGGAACCCTGCTAGTTTCTCACTGTGAAGATCAGGAAACAACCCGTTGTGCTTGTGTCGGGGGAAGGGAAAGGTAGCCATTTAACAGTAAACTGGAGCATTCAGCCCTCAAGATAAACTATTTTACCAGAGTCTAACCAATTGGGGTTTTATCAGAGCCCAGTTAACTTAGGGGGAAGGAAAAACACCAACACCAACTCCAGATTTCCTCCAGCCTTCCTGTTTCTCTGGGGAGAAAAAAGCTCAGAAGCACCTGTCAATATCACAGCCCAGAGGCACAGTGGGCTTACTAAAGACCTAGACCTCATCATAGGACTATAGAATACCTCCCATACCCTGATACCATACCACCACATTAGCAAGGCTCCTGTGTAGTAACAGAGGAATAAAACGGAAAGAACTGAGCACCTCACACCTTACTTAAGAAGAAGGCTGTAGAGAAACCCAGAGATAACAGGGGAGACAAAAACATGGACACCAGAGAAAATTTTAGCTTTGGAAAACGCTATAGCAAACAATAAAACACAGCCCTTCATTAAAATCGCCAGGTCAACCAGATGTAGCCTCTGTAGGTGTTGTCTTGGCTACCAGCTTAGGATCAGTATGGTTCGCCAGATGGCCCCCACTGGTGCCAGTCTTGGTTGGGTTCACCAGAGGTTGCCTGTGGGCTACTGTTTTATTTTTCTATTTCTATCTTTGGACAGAGAGCGACTATTCTTTTATTGGACGTGAAATGGTGAAAGCACACAAGCATATTGCTGTCATTGTTTTCTGGCTTTCCTAAATTACTTTTACCAGTGGTGTATCTTTTTTTAAAAACTATCTACTTCTTGATGGTGTGTCTTGATTGACATCTCATGGAGAAGTGGATGGGGAAAATACTGGTTCTGTGGAAAGACTCTCCATTAGTGGCTTGCTCGTCCGGCTCTGATCTTTCTGTTCCAGGACTCTCCCTGTTTCAACAACAGCAACAACATGATAATAACAAACCTCACATATGTTGTTCCACTGGATAATTGTAATTTTTAAAAATAAATCGTTGTAAAACCAAGAACAGTTTCATCACTTTTTTCTATATAGCTGTTCACATGGGGCCAATCTGTCTTTACAAAAAAAAAGTGAGTAAAAGAATCCTTGATACTTTCCCCTTCAAGTCCAGCATCTGCTTATTTAAATACATATCTCATGTAAAATGGAAAAGGAAAAAAACTTTTAAAAAGGGAAATTTTAAAACCTTATACTAAAGATCTTTATACTGCAGTCTGTCTCACACAATATGTCATGTCTGGCTTTCAACAACAAAAAATTACTGGATATTCTAAAAGACAAATAAGTCACAGTTTGAAGAAACAGAACAAACGTTAGAACCAGACTCAGATTTTGCAGAGATGTTAGAATTAATCAGACTAGGAATTTTTTTAATTCCTAAGATTAATATGCTAGGGGCTCTAAAGGGAAGATTGGACAAACAGGCAAGAAAAGGTGGGTAAAGGAGAGAGATGGAAACCCTAGGAAAGATCAAAAGGAAACCCTAGAAACCAAAGGCACCATAATGGAAGTGAAGAATGCCTTCGATGGACTCATCAGTAGACTGGACATGGCCACTGAAAGAATTCGTGAGCTTGAAGAAATGTCAACCAAAACTTCCAAAACTAAAATACAAAAAGAAAAAAGAGTGAAAGAAAAAAACGGAACATAATATTCAAGAACTGTGGTACATTTGCAAAAGGTATGGCATACATGTTATGGGAATACCAGAGGAGAGGAAACACAGGAAGTCAAAAAAAGAATTTTTCCAGAGTAATGATATGTTCCAAACCATAGATTCAGGAAGCTTAAACAGCAACAGGATAAATAAAACAATATCTAAAACAAAATCTACACTTAGGCATGTCATACTTAAACGGCAGAAAATTATAGACGAAGAAAAAACACCAGAGGGGGAGCTGGCAGAAATATACCACCTATAGCGGAAGAAGGATAAGAATTACATCAGACTTCCCTTCAGAAATCTTGCAAACTAAAAGATGTAGCACAATATTTAAAGTATTAAAGGAGGCCGGGCCCAGTGGCTCAGGCCTGTAATCCTAACACTTTGGGAGGCTGAGGCGGGAGGATCACAAGGTCAGGAGATCAAGACCATCCAGGCTAATACAGTGAAACCCCATCTCTACTAAAAATACAAAAAATTTGCCGGACATGGTAGCACGCGCCTGTAATCCCAGCTACTCGGGAGACTGAGGCAGGAGAATCGCTTCAGCCCAGGAGGCGGAGGTTGCTGTGAGCCGAGATCACACCACTGCACGCCTGGGCAACAGAACGAGACTGCATCTCAAAAAATAAATAAATAAAATAAAAGTAAAGTATTGAAGTAAAAAACTCACCAACTTAGAATCCTATATCTAGCAAAAATATCCTTCAAAGGTGACAGAAAAATAAAACACTAGCCCAGACAAAAACTGAGACAATTTGTCAGTGCTAAGGCTACCTTGCAAGAAATGTTAAAAGAAATTATTCAAAAGGAAGGAAAATAATATAGGTCAGAAATGGAGATGTACATAAAGAAAGGATTATAAGTGAAGGAATAAATGTAGGTAAAATAAAACCTCAGTTGATCTAACAGATAAGTTAGTTTAAAATAATAGCTAAAATGTATTCAGTGGTCATAGTTAATGTATAAATGAAATGAATGACAGCAATATTATAAGAGATACAAGGAGGAATTAGAAATATTTTGTTATTGTAAAGTACTTGTGCTACCCGGGGAGTGGCATAGTGTTATTTAAAAATGGACTTGAATTACTTTTAAATGCATATCAAACTCAAGAGGAACCACATAAAAAAGTAAAAAAGGAAGTACAGTCATATATCACTTAATGATGGGGATATGTTCTGAGAAATGCATTATTAGGTGATTTCATCATTATGCAGACATCATAAGGGCACTTACACAAACCTAGGTGATATAGCCTACTACACATCGAGGCTGTATGGTATAGACTACTGATCCTAGGCTACATACCTGTACAGCATGTAACTATACTGCACACTATAGAACACTGTAACAAAATGATAAATATTTGTGTGTCTAAACATATCTAAATGCAGTGGCTCATGTCTGTAATCCCAGCACTTTGGAAGGCTGAGGCAGGCAGATCACTTGAGGCCAGGAGTTCGAGACCAGCCTGGCCAAAATGGTGAAACTCCAGCTGGGTGTGGTGACACTCGCCTGTAATCCCAGCTACTCAGGAGGCTGAGGCACAAGAATCACTTGAGGGGAGGTGGAGGTTGCAGTGAGCTGCGATCGGGCCTCTGCACTCCAGCCTGGGTGACACAGTGAGACTCCGTGTCAAATGCAAAACAAAACACCTTTAGAACCATGGTGTCAGAAAAAAAATAAACATATCTAAACATAGAAAAAGTACAGTAAAACTATGGTATAAAGGTTAACAATGGTGCCTCTCTATAGGGCACTTACCTGGAATGGAACTTGCAGGACTGGAAAGTTGTTCTGGGGTCGGGGGCCGTCAGTGAGTGGTGAGGGAATGTGAAGGTATAGTACATTACTGTGCACTACTGCAGACTTTATATAAACGCTGAACACCTAGGCTACACTAAATTTATAAAAAAGCATTTCTTCAATAATAAATTAACCTTAGCTTACTGTAACTTTTTTACTTCATAAACTTAATTTTTCTTAACTTTTTTATCTTTTTGTAGTAATATTTGGCTTATAACACACATAGTACAAAATTATTTCAAAAATATTTTTACATCCTTATTTCAAAATTTTTTTCTATTAAAACAAAATTTTGTATAACTTTTTTTTTAAGAGGCAAGGTCGTGCGTCCCCCAGACTGGAGTGCAGTGGCGCAGTCATGGCTTACTACAGCCTCAAACTCCTGGGCACAAGTGACCCTCTCACTTAAGCATTCCAGGTAGTTAAGACTCCAGGCATGTGCCACCTCACCCAGCTACTTTTTAAAAATGTTTCTCGCTGTGTTGCCCAGGTTGGTCCCAAACTCCTGGCCACAGGTGTTCTTCCCACCTTGGCCTCCCAAAGGGATTACAGGCATGAATTACTGTGCCTAACCTTTTTAAAAAGCTTGTAAAGCTTTTTTGCTAAAAACGGAGATACACAAACATTAGCCTAGGCCTACACAGGGTCAGGATCATCAATGTCACGCTGTCTTCTGCCTCTACAACTTGTCCCACTGGCTAGCCTTCATGGGCAATAATGTGAATGGAGCTGTCATTTCCTATGACAATTCCTTTCTTCTGGAAAACTTCCTGAAGGACCTGCCTGAGGCTCCTCTTCAGATGTCATTCCTTTTAGAAATGTATCTATGGTGGATCACTTGGTTTGTTGCTTTATCATCATAGATTTGCTTATAAGCAGAGAATACACCGTGAACATTCCTCAACATTAATAAAAACCTTTTAGTACTGGGGTTTATGTTTTCAGAAGACTTTAAGGAGCATGTTGAGGTCTGTAAAAGCTTCTGCTAAACCCTTCACTGGGAATTTTCTTGGGGATTCTACTTCTGTTTCTTCTCCTGCAGTTTCCTTTTCTCTTACCTCTTCTTGAGGTATGCATTCCTGTTCCAGTTCCAAGAAAGCCTTATTAGTCAGTTTCTCAGGACAACATCACTAGGCGAGAAGAATCTTTCAGCTCCATGATAATCTTAAGGGACCACTGTCATATATGTAGTCTGCCATTGACTGAACCACCATTAAGAGAAGAAAAAAATGAAATCACATAAAATGGCCAATTAAAACTATAGGGAGAAAAAGAGTGGAATACAATAACAGAACAAGGGCAAATAATAGAAGACAGTAACAAATAGATATTAGTCCTGCTAGATCAATAATTGCTTTAAAGATCAGTGATCTGAACTCTAATTAAAAGATAAAGATTGTCAGAGTGGATTTTTTTTTTTTCCGAGGCAGAGTTTGCTTATTTTGTTTCCGAGGCTGGAATGCAATGGGTCGGCTCACTGCAACCTCCGTCTCCCAGGTTCAAACAATTCTCCTGCCTCAGCCTCCCAAGTAGCTGGGGTTACAGGCATGCGCCACCATGCCTGGCTAATTTTATATTTTTAATAGAGATGGGGTTTCTCCATGTTGATCAGGCTGGTTTTGAACTCCTGACCTCAGGTGATCCACCTGCCTTGGCCTCCCAAAGTGCTGGGATTACAGGCATAAGCTACCATGCCTGGCCCAGAGTGGATTTAAACAAAAATAAAACTCAATGCCTGTAAGAACCTCATTTTAAATATAAAAACACAGATAGGGATGCTAACATTGATCAAAAGAAAGCTGGAGTACCTATATTAATTTCAAACAAAGCCAACTTTAGAGCAAGAAAAATTATCAAAGATAAAGAGGGAGCATTACATAATGAAAAAGAGGTCAGTTCTCCAAGATGATGTAACAGCCCTTAATGTGTGTTTATGTGATAACAGATTTAAAACACATGAGGCAAAAAAACTGATAGAACTGCAAAGAAAAATATACAAAACCACTATTACAGCTGGAGACTTCAGCACTCTTTTATAAGTAATTGACAGGTCCAGCAGGCAGAACTCAATAAAGTCGTTGTTGAACTGAACAGCGCAATCAACAGAATCTAATTACATTTATAGAATACTTGATTCAACAGCAGCAGAATATACATTCTTCTCAAGCTCATGCAGAACATTCACTAAGGCAGACCAAATTCTGGACCACAGAACACACCTTAACAAATTTAAATGATAAGATCATACAGAATATGTTTCAGACCATAATAGAATTAAATTGGAACTCAGTAACAAAATACTTGAAAGTTAAACAGTACACTTCTAACACACATCAAGAAATCTCAAGAGAAATTTAAACTATTTTAATAAAGTGAAAATGAAAATGCAACATAACCAAATTTGTAAGTTTCAGTGAAAGCAGTGTAAAGAAAATTTATAGCATTGAATGTACACAATAGAAAAGAAAAAATATTTAAATCAGTAAATCTAAACTTCCACTTTAGGAAACCAGAAAAAGAAGAGTGAGTTAAATCATAAATAGAAGGAACAAAATAATTTTTACCAATAATTAATAAATAAGATAATTAAAATTCTCAACTCAAAGTGGATTAAAGAATTAAACGTAAAATCCCAAACTGTAAAAACCCTGGAAGACAACTTAGGTAGTACCATCCTTGACATAATAATGGACAAAGATTTCATGAGAAATATACCAAAAGCAGTCACAACAAAAGCAAAAATTGACAAGTGGGATCTAACTAAACTAAAGAGCTTCTGCACAGCAAAAGAAACTCAAAGGAGTAAACAGCCTACAGGGTGGGGGAAAATATTTGCAAACTATGCATCTGACAAAGGTCTAATATCCAGCATCTATGAGGAACTTAAACAAATTTACAAGAGAAAACCCCATTAAAAAGTGGGTAAAGGACATGAATAGACACTTCTCAAAACAAGACATACATGTGGCCAACAAGCATATGGGGAAAAAAGAAAACCTCAACATCACTAACCATTAGAGAAATGCAAATCAAAACCACAGTTACATACCATCTCACACCAGT
Organism: Colobus angolensis palliatus; assembly: GCF_000951035.1. Classification (NCBI taxonomy): domain Eukaryota; kingdom Metazoa; phylum Chordata; class Mammalia; order Primates; family Cercopithecidae; genus Colobus; species Colobus angolensis. Next base: position 3,570,728 of record NW_012115633.1, on the reverse strand, counting down.
CAGAATAGCTATTATTAAAACGTCAAAAAATAACAGATGCTGGCGAGACTGCAGAGAAAAGGGAACCCTAATACACAGTTGTTGGGAGTGTAAATTAGTTCAACCATTGTGGAAAGCAGTATGGTGATTCCTCAGAGCTAAAAGCAGAACTACCATTTGATCCAACGATCCCATTACTGGGTGATAACGGTTTGGCTCTGTGTCCCCACCCAAATCTCACCTTGAATTGTAATAATCCCCACGTGTCAAGGGCGGGAGTAGGTGGAGGTAATTGAGTCATGGGGGCCGTTTTTCCTATGCTGTTCTGGTGACAGTGAGTGAGTTCTCATGAAATCTGATGGTTTTGTAAGTGATTGGTATTTCCCCTGCTGACACTCATTCTCTCTCCTGTTGCCCTGTGAAGAGGTGCCTTCCACCATGATTGTAAGTTTCCTGAGGCCATCCAAGGGCGGGAGCAGGTGAAGGTAATTGAATCATGGGGGCCATTTTTCCTGTGCTGTTCTAGTGATAGTGAGTAAGTTCTCATGAGATCTGATGGTTTTGTAAGTGACTGGTATTTTCCCTGCTGGCACTCATTCTCTCTCCTGCTGCCCTGTGAAGAGATGCCTTCCAACATGATTGTAAGTTTCCTGAGGCCATCCCAGCCATGCAGAACTGTGAGTCGATTAAACCTCTTTTCTTCATAAATTTCCCAGTGTTTGGTGTTTGTTCATAGCAACATGGTAACAGACTAATACACTGGGTATATACCCAGAGGAATATAAATCATTATACCATAAAGACACATCCATGTGAATGTTTATTGCAGCACTGTTCACAATAGCAAAGACATGGAATCATCCTAAATGCCCATCAACAGTAGACTGGACAAAGAAAATGTACATATACACCATGGAATACTATGTAGCCATAAAAATGAACAAGATCATGTCTTTTGCAGGAACTTAGATGGAGCTGGAGGCTCTTATCCTTAGTGAAGTAACACAGGAACAGAAAACCAAATACCACATGTTCTCACTTAGAAGTGGGAGCTAAATGATAAGAACTTAAGAACACAAAGAAGGAAACAGCAGACACTGGGGTCTACTTGAAGGGGGAGGGGGGGAGGAGGGAGAAGAGCAGAAAAGATAACTGTTGGGTACTGGGCCTAATACCTGGGTGGTGAAATAATGCATACAACAAACCCCCATGACACATGTAACCTCTGTAACAAACCTTCACATGTACTCCCAAACCTAAAATGAAATTGAAAAGAGGAAATTAGAGAAAATCAACAGAAAAAAAAAAGTTGGTTCTTTGAAAGATTAATAAAATTGATAAATGTGGAGCCAGATTAAGAGAAAAGGGAAAAAGACAGAAATTACTAATATCAGAAGTGAAAGAGTGACCATTACTACTGATCCCATAGATACTAAAAGGATAATAAAATAATATTTTGGAAAATTCTGCCCACAAATTCATTAACCCTAGTGGAAATAGACCGATTACGTGAAAGACACACTCTACCAAAACTCACACAAGGAGAAACAGATAATCTGAATAGACCTGCATTTATTAAAGAAAATCAATAATAACCTTTCCAAGCAGAAAGCACCAGACTCAGATGGGTTCACTAGTAAATTTTACCAAACATTTAGGACAGAAATTATACCTATTTTCTACAGTCTCATCCAGAAAATAGAAACAGAAGGAATACTCTGTAATCCTTCCCAGAAAATAGAAACTTAAGGAAACACTTAAGCACTAAGTGCAGTAGCAAGACAAGGAAGGATGCTCTTTTCACCACTCACAGATTGTGAGGGATGAAATAAAGCTGTCCTTATTTGCAGATAACAAATAACTAATTCTGTGAGGCCAGTATTAAAACTCAGGCAAAGACATTATAAGGAAGGAAAACTAAGGACCAGTGTCTCTCATGAATGTAGATACATAAATATTTAACAACATATTGACAAATCAAATCTAACACACATAAAAAGAATTATCTACCTTGACCAAGTTTACCATTCAAAAAGCAGTTAATGTAATACATCACACCAACAGGCTAAAGAAGAAAAATCGTATCTTATGAATAGATGGAAGAAAAGGATTCGACAAAATCCAACACCCATTTTTGATGTTTAAAAAAAAAGGTCAGTAACTAGCAATAGAAGACACATCCTCAACTTGTTAAAGAACCTCTTCTAAGAAACCTGCAGCTGACATCATACTTAATGGTGAGAAACAAGATGTTTTCCCACTAAGAACAGGAGCAAGACAAGGAAGAATGCCCTTTTCACCACTCACAATTGTGAGGGATGAAATAAAGCTGTCCTTATTTGCAGATAACATGATTATGATTATGTATGTAGAAATCCCAGAGAATCACCAAAAAAATTCCTGAACCTAGGAAGTGATTATAGCAAGGCTGCAGAATATGTTAACATGTAATAGTTACTTATATACTAGCAATGAACAATTGGAGAATAAAAGCAATGCCATTTACATTTGCATCAAAAAATCAAACAGGTATAAATCTAAATATATATACATATAAAACATCTCCCTGAAGAAATGTACAAAATTCTGATGAAGAAATCAAAGAAGAGCTAAACAGTATATTCCATGTTCATAGATAAGAAGACTCAATGTTATTAAGATGTCAGTTCTTCACAACTTGATGTGTAGATTCGGTGTAATTCCAATCAAAATACCTTTAAGTTATTTCATGGTTATCAACAAACTGATTCGAAAGTTTCTGTTGAAATGCAAAGTACCTACAATAACCGACTCAATACTGAAAGAGAACAAAGAGAACTGACATTATCCAACTTAAAGAATTATTGTAAGCAAGGCAGTGATACAGGCAAAACAATAGCCAAATAGGTCAATGGAACAGAATATAGAACAAGAAATTGATGTAAACATAGTCAATTGATCTTTGACAAAGAAGCAAAGGAAATTTAATGGAAAAATAATCTTTTCAGGAAATTGTGGTGGAACACCTGATCATCTACATGAAAAAGAATGAATCTAGACACAGATCTTACACCAAAAAGCAACTCAAAATGAATCATAGACCTAAATGTAAATTGTGAAACTATAAAACTAGAATATAAGATAGAAGAGAATCTAGATGATTTCAAGTTTGGCAATGACCAAAGGCACTATCTGTTAGAGAAAAAGTTTACAAGATGAACTTTGTTAAAATTTTTAAATTTTGCTCTGTGAAAGATACTGTTAAGACAATGCAGACAAGCCATGGACTTGGAGAAAGTCTTTACAAACACATATCTTGTAAAGAACTTGTACTCAGAATATACTAAGAACTTTAAAACTCAGTAAGAAAACAGACAACCCAATTAAAAAATTAATAAAAGCTCTGAACAGACAACTCAGTAAGGAGATGTACAGATGGCAGATAATCACATTAAAAGATGCTTAACATCATATGTCATTAGGAATTGCAAATTGAAACAGCAATGAGATACCACTAGACATCTATTAGAATGGCTGACAGTCAAAACACATGATACCAAATGTAGGGAAGGATATGGAACAACAGAACTATCATTCATTGCTGATGGAAATGCAAATTGGAACAGCTACTTTGGAAGGCAGTTCAGCACTTTCTTACAAAAATACACATATTACCGTATGATCCAGCAATTGCACTTTTTGATATTTATCCGAATAATTGTTGAAAACATATCTATACATACCTGCACATAAATGCTTATAGCAGCTTTATTCATAATTGCCCAAAACTTGGAAGTAACTGAGATGTCTCCAATAGGTGAATAGATAAACATACTGGTGCTTATTCATCCACACAATAGGATATTACTCAGTGACAAAATGAAATGAGCTGTCAAGCCATGAGAAAACATAGAGGAACCTTAAATGTGTATTGCTAAGTGAAAGGAACCAATCTAAAAAGGCTGCTTGCGGTATAATTCTAACTGTATGACATTCTGGAAAAGGCAAAACTATGGAAATACTAAAAAGATCCGTGGGGTTTAGAGGGAGGGAGAGATGAATAGGTGGTGGACAGGGTATGTTTAGAGCAATGAAACTTCTGTATGATACTGTAATGGTGGACACGTACCATTATACATTTGCCAAAACCCATAGACCTGTACAACAGAAAGAGTGAACCCAATGTAAACTATGAACTTTACTCAATAATGTGTCAATATTGGCTGACCAGCTGTAATAAATATATCACATTAATGCAAGATGTTAATAGGGAAACTGATATAGGTGAGAGAGTATATGGGAACTCTCAGTATCTCTGCTTAATTTCTTCATAAACCTAAAGCTACTCTAAAAATTAGTGTATTTTTTAAAGAATGAAAAAACAGGGCCAGACATGGTGGCTCACACCCATAATCCCAGCATTTTGGGAGGCTGAGGCAGGCGGATCATTTGAGGTCAGGAGTTTGAGACCAACCTGGAAACATGGTGAAACCCCATCTCTACTAAAAATACAGAAATTAGGCATGGTGGCTTGCGCCTATAATCCCAACTACTCAGGAGGCTAAGAAAGGAGAATTGCTTGAACCTGGGAGGCAGAGGTTGCAGTGAGCCGGGATCGTGCCACTGTATTCCAGCCTAGGCGATAGAGCTAGACACTGTCTCAAAAAAAAAAAGAATAAAGAAAAAACAGGAGTTCCCAGAGGTTGCTGAGATTAACTTTGGAAGGAGAAAATACTATGAAAGTAAATTAAGGCTGGGCATGGTGGCTCACGCCTATAATCCCAGCACTTTGGAAGACCAAGGCAATAGGTCACCTGAGGTCGGGAGTTCAAGACCGGCCTGGCCAACATGGTGAAACCCTGTCTCCACTAAAAATACAAAAATTAGCTAGGGTGTGGTGGTAGGTGCCTGTAGTCCCAGCTACTAGGGAGGCTGAGGCGAGAGAATTGCTTGAACCTGGGAGGTGGAAGTTGCAGTGAGATGAGATCATGCCACTGCACTCCAGCCTAGACAACAGAATGACACTCTGCCTCAAAAAAAAAAGAGCTAAGTAAGTTAATGTTCATTGTCAAAGACTGCTGTTTTTCTTTTTTTTTTTCCTTTTTTTTTTTTTAAATATGGAACGCTTCACGAATTTGCGTGTCATCCTTGCGCAGGGGCCATGCAAGACTGCTGTTTTTCTTTCTCAGTTTTGAGCGTCTTTATTCTGGTCCTAGTAATTATATTTAATATTTGAGTTTTCAGTTTTTGCCTCTATAAATTTGATACAGCTGTCTGTCTTGCTTTATAAAATAGAGAGTAAACCAAAGCCTTCAAAAGGAAATTTATATAAATTGAATCATATTTTTCTCTTTATGAATAGATTTATTTTTTTCCAATAATAAGGGCAAGAAATGATTATTGTGGGATATTTGTTTTGGTTTGGTTTTGTTTCTGAGACGGAGTCTCACTCTGTCACCCAGGCTGTAGTTCAGTGGCACGATCTCGGCTTACTGCAACCTCTGCCTCCCAGGTTCAAGTGATTCTCCTGCCCCAGCCTCCCAAGTAGCTGGGATTACAGGCACCCACCACCACGCCCAGCTAATTTTTGTATTTTTAGTAGAGATGGGGTTTCACCGTATTAGCCAGGATGGTCTCACTCCTGACCTCAGGTGATCTACCTGCTTCAGCCTCCCAAAGGGCTGGGATTACAGGCGTGAGCCACTACACCTGGCCTATTGTGAGATATTTGAAAAAAAATGCTGAGAGATGTGATAGATAAAGAGACTAGAAACTACCCATTACTGCACTAGAGATTAACCTTTTTAAAAATATATTAAGATTTTATATACTGATAATTTTTTCCTTACTAGCGCACCATCATACGTAAGTACTTTCTTACATTATTAAAAGGCAAAGAAGAGACAGTGGGTATGCAGTGCCCAGAGTGAGGCCACCTCCCTTAGCCAGACAAGGACTACATGGGGCCCATCCTACCTGGGGCTCAGGGCAGTGCTGAGACTTTTCAGTGCTATTAATTATTTTATTTCACTTTAAAAGATAAATGACGTCTCATTTTAATTTGCATTTTTTAAATTAAAGAGATTGAACACTTTTTCAAGCATTTCATATGTCGTTTTTTGTGGTTTTTCTGGCCATGTCCTTTGCCCACTTGACGTTTTTCTAATCCACTTACATAAATGCTTTATAAATCAAGACTTGTATCTGACAGGGGACTGTATTCAGTCTTGGGAAGTGGGGTTTGGTGCATACATGACAATCTTAAGGCCCTTCACTTTTCTCCTAAAAAATCCCCTTTTCCGCTCCACCAAAAAAAAAAAAGAAGAAGAAGAAGAAAAAAAAAGACCTCAAAGAACTCTCTTGCCCTTTTTCTGCCATATAAGGATACAAGGAGAAGATGACAGTCTGCAATCCAGAAGATGGCTTTGCCAGAACCCAATCTGTGCTGGCACCCTGATCTTAGACTTCCAATCTCCAGAACTGTGAGGAAAAAAAAAAAAAAAAATCCCCTTTTCCCAAGGGACACTATCAGATGGTGGTTTGATTGCTTATTGTGGGACCTGCAGTCTTAGGACTGTCTGCTAGCAGCTGGGTTTCTCTCCTTCCAAGGTGGAAAGCTGGCCTGGCCTTTCTAGTTCATGGATTAGGGATTGGACCGGCTTCCTTCTTATCCTTTTAAAGAAAGAAGTAAAAATATACTGTGGCCCTGAGAGAGAACAAAGAAGAGGAAAACGGAAACACAGTTGTGCTGAATTTATTGTTCCAAGTTGACTGTGTTATTCCCTCACATTATGCTTGATAGGAGGTAAATAAACCCTTGGAACTTGTGTAGTTCACAGTTTGAGGGACTGTACTGAATTTGAATTTGAATTCTAAACACTTTCTTGAATAATATCATGAGAAGGTTATAAGACTAACTTAGGACCAAAACTTCTAATGAAACAGAAGCAATAAAACTGTTCTCTCGATTTCTCCTTTGATGGAGAGTGGGTAGGCCAGCCTGAAGCATAGGGGAAAATAAATACCAATGTCATCCAAAAAGTATTTGCTAACTTTTTGTATTCAAGTAAGTGAAAACGAAAATAAAATTGGCTATTTTAATTTACTTTTGAATTTTGTTTTAAAAGTATCCCTGTTACTACAGGGATATTTTCAAAAAATATATTTTGAAAACTTATTTTACCAAGAAAGGCATTCAAAAAAATACATAATTGCAAAACGACAATAAAATATTTTGTCCCCCAGGCACATTCTGGAAACCCTAGTCAAATCAGTTACACACATGCACTTGCTCTCTCTCCTGATCAAATGAAGGTCTACAAAGTCTCCAGAAGAAACTGCAGCAAAGTTTTCTTAATTAAGGGAGAAATTTTCTGTAAGCAATGTCATCTTAACTGTCATTTTCTTTTTTTTTTTTTTTAAACTTTATCTGATATCCCCATGTACACCAGGGATTAACTTTCATTTTCTAATGACTAAGATTGTGAAAGAGAAAATTCTGGGCTGGGTGGGTGGTTGCCAACCATTTGTTATTTTATGGGTACCTGGATGAGGGTTGTAGTGAATGTAACCAGAGGCAAATCCGAGGAGACCCTGTGAGTGCCCAGAGTTGCTGTGACTGACTGGAGAGTGATAAGGAATCAGAGCAGAGATTTCTGAAGGGGGAAAGCTGACATTAAAGAAGAGTTACCACTCCCTTGGAATACCTGTCCCACTGGTTTCTAATTCAGATTCCACACAGTAGCTAAGGATTTTTTTTAAAAAAAAGTAAATCAAAGCACTTCCCCTGCTTGAAAATCTTTCAATTAATGTATATACCTGGAGCTAATGAGAGGAATCCAAGTGCAGAGATTTTTAATTAAACTTTTTATTTTGAGGTAATTGTAGATTCACATGCAATTGTGAAAAGTAATACAGAAAGATCCTATGTATCCTTTACCCAGTTTCCACTAAGGGAAATATCTTGCAGGACTGTATAAAAACCAGATCTTGTTATGAATGTAGTCCAGATACAATAGTTTCAACACCAAAGGATCCTTCCTGCCACTCTTTATAGGCATACTATTTTCTTCCACCCTGTCATCCTCCAGAACCCCTAGCAATTGCTGGTCTATTTTATGTTCTTATTATTTTGCATTTCAGTAATGCTATGGAAATGGAATCATAGTTTGTAACCTTTTGAAATTGGCTTTTTTCACTTGGGATCATTTGCTGGAGATTCATCCCAGTTGTTGCATGTATAAATAGTTACTTTTTACTGCAGAGTGGACGTCCATGGCATGGGGGTATATCAGTTTATTTAACTATTCACCCACGGAAGGACGTCCAACTTATGAATAGTACTGGTATGAATATTTGTCTACAAGTTTTTGTGTGAAGATAAGTTTTCACTTTTCTGGGATAAACATCCAAGAGTGCAATTGCTGAGTCCTATAGTTGTTGCATGTTTAGTTCTTTTAGAAACTGCCAAACGGGTTTCCAGAGTGGCTATTTCATTTTACATTGCCACCAGTAATGTGAGTGATGCAGTTTCTCCATACCAGCATTTGATGTTGTCACTATTTTTTAATTTTTATTCTGATAGGTAGGTAGTGATATCTCATTGTGGTTTTAATGTGCATTTCCCTAATGCTTGTCAAGTGAAGAATCATGTGGTTCAAAAAATTGGAAAGGAGAGCTTTATTTCTCATAAAGAGTGGCACACCGAAGGCTGGGAAATGTAGCCTTTGGCAGAAGCTGAGAAAAAGCAATTTAAGGGAAGAAAGCCTAACACAGGTACTTATGCCCAATGGGTTGGCTAAGTATACATATTCAATAAGCTATAGAAGGAGTCATGAAGATTTATGAAAAAAGCACAACTGAGCTTCATGCCTCTTCATAGGTCACATGTTCAAAAAATGATGGCATTAGCATGATCCAGGGATGGAGTTTTTGGCCCTCTGGCATCAAAATGTGAAACAGAGGACCTGAAAACCCTCATAGCACATCCTATGCTAGTCAGTCAGAACTGGTCCAGAGATAATGGTGGTCAGTGTTTAGGAACGGATGCATTGTCAAGCTGGTGGGCTGTCACATCAAAACTTCAAAGAGGGAGAGGGAGCCTGGTTTTGGCCTCAGATAATTGGCTGAAGGCCATGAAGGAATGAATCATCTGTTTCTTGTTTTCTAGAGTTGGTTTCCACTTACTCCTTAGGAAAGAATTCTGGTTAAAGGTTAATAAGGAGGGAGCATACTGAGGCGTAATCAACCTCTTATCCTATCACGGCCTGGGACTTCGTTTTTTTTTTTTTTTTTTTTTTTTGAGACGGAGTCTCGCTCTGTCGCCCAGGCTGGAGTGCAGTGGTGCAATCTCGGCTCACTGCAAGCTCTGCCTCCCGGGTTTACGCCATTTTCCTGCCTCAGCCTCCCGAGTAGCTGGGACTACAGGCGCCCGCCATCTCGCCCGGCTAGTTTTTTGTATTTTTTAGTAGAGACGGGGTTTCACCGTGTAGGCCAGGATGGTCTCGATCTCCTGACCTCGTGATCCACCCATCTCGGCCTCCCAAAGTGCTGGGATTACAGGCTTGAACCACCGCGCCCGGCCGAGACTTCGTTTTTCAGGGTTTCTCTGGGGTGCCTTTGGCCAAGAGGGTTCTGTTCAGTTGGTTGGGAGGCTTAGGGTTTTATTTTTATTTTTCATGCTAATGGCATTAAGCATCTTTTCGTGTGCTCATTCGCCATTTGTTTATTCTCTTCAGTGAAATATATGTTCGTGATTTTTGCTCATTTTCTAATTGGATTGTTTGCTATTGTGAAATTTTGAGGGTTCTTAATATATTCTAGATACTAGTCCTTAATTGCAATCTCTAGCTTATATTTTTCATACCTTCTCAACGAGGTCTTTTCCAGAATGTTTTAATTTTAATGAAGTTCAAAGTACCAGTTTTTCCTTTTATGAATTGTATTTTTGATGTCAAGTCTAAGAACTCTTCACCTAGCTGTAAATCGAAAAGATTTTCTCCTATGTCATTTTGTATTTATGATCTATTTTGAGTTACTTTTCATATAAGGTGTGAGACTTAGGTGGAAGGTTTTGGTTTTTCTGTTTTTTGCCTGTGGGTGTCCAGTTTCTCCACCAGTTGTTGAAAAGGACATTTTCCTTCAATGAATTGCTTTTGCACCTTTGTCAAAAATCACATAGATCTATTTCTGGGTGTTCTGTTCCATTGATCTTTGTGTGTGTTTCTTTGTACATCACACAGTCATGACTACGGAAGCTGTATGTCTTGAAATCAGGTTCATAGCACTTTATTCTTCTCTTTCAAAATTGTTTTAGCTGTTCTAGTTCCTTTGCCTTATCACATAAATTTTAGAGTAATTTTATTTCTACAAAAAATTTTCTGGAACTTCAATAGGAATTGTGTTAAATGTATATTATTTTGGAAAGAATTGAACTACTAATTATATGACATAACGAAGTCTTTCAGTTCATGAACACAGTATGACTCTTCATTTGTTTGATTCTTCTTTTATTTCTTTCATTAGCATTTTGTAGCTTTAGCATACAACTCTTATAGTTATTTTGTTAGTTTACACCAAAGTCTTTCTTTTTATCTTTGTTGTTGTTGTTGTTGTTGTTGAGATAGTCTCACTGTGTCGCCCAGGCTGGAGTGCAGTGGTGCGATCTCAGCTTACTGCAACCTCTGCCTCCTGAGTTCAAGCGATTTCCAGCTAATTTTTGTATTTATACTAGAGAGGGGTTTCACCATATTGGCCAGGCTGGTTTCAAACTCCTGACCTAAGTGATTCTTTGGTCTCCCAAAGTGCTAGGATTACAGGTGTGAGCCCCTGTGCCCGACCTTTTTTTTTCTTTTTCTGAAATCATAAAAAGTGTTGTTTTTTAAAATTTTGGTGTCCACGTATTCTAGTTCGCTAGTATATAGAAATATAATTGATTTTTGTGTGTTGATTTTTGTGCCCTGCAGCCTTGCCGGACTCATTTATTAGTTTTAGAAGTTTTTTGTATGTTCTTTCATAACTTCTACATAGACAATCATGCCATCTGTAAATAGGCTTAGTTTAATTCTTATTCTCTGATCTGTACACCTTTCCTTTTCTTGCCTTATCACACTGGCTAGAACTTCTAGTACTACACTGAATAAAAGAAGTGAGAATAGACATTCTGGCTTGTTCCTAATCTTAGAGGAAAGTTTTCAGTCTTTCCCCAATAAATATAATATTAACTGTAGGTTTTTTATAGATGTTCTCTAACTCAAATTGAGGAAATTTCCCTCAATTTCTAGTTTTCTGAGAAGTTTTAACGTGAGAGGGTGTTTATTTTTGTCAAGTGGATTTTCTGTATTGATTTATGTGATACGATTTTTTTCTTTAAAATTTAATGTGGTAGATTACATAGATTGATTTTCAAATGTCGAACTAGCCTTACATCCCTGGAATAAACTCGTCTTGGTTATGATGTATACATGTTTTTTACATATTACTGAATTTTATTTGCTAATATTTTGTTAAGGATTTTTACATCTATATTCATAAAGCATATTGGCCTATAGTGTTCTTTTTGTACTCTTTTGTTTTGATACCAGGGTAATTCTAGGTTCATAAAATGGATTGGGAAGTATTCCCTTCTCTTCTATTTCTTGGAAAAGATTATGGAGAATTGATACTAATTGTTGCCTAAGTGTTTGGTAGAATTCAATAATGAAAGTGTCTGAACCTGGAGATATGTGTTTGGGAAATTTTGAAATCACAGTATCAATTTACTTAGTAGTCATAGGGCTATTCAAATAATCAGTTTTATATTGGGTGACTTGTGGTAGTTTGTATGTTTTTTAAGGAATTGGTTTATTTTACCTAACATGTCAAATTTTGTGTGCAGACCTGTCCATGGTGTTCCCTTGTTATCCTTTTGATGTCTACATGGTCTGTAGTGCTATTCCCTTTTTTACTCCAGATATTGGTAATTCGCATGTTCTTTGTTTCTTTGTCAGTCTTGCTAGACGTTTGTCAATCTTATTGGTCTTATCTGTGAACCAGGTTTGTTTCATGAATTTTCTTCATTTTAAATTTTCAGCTTCATTGATTTCTGCTCTAATCTATTATTTCCTTTTCTCAGCTTGCTGTGGGTTTATTTTGCTCTTGTTTCTCTAAGTTCCTGGAGAGGGAGCCTAGACTGTTGATTTGAACCTTTTCTCATGTACACATTTTTTAAATTTATTTTTATTAATCATGCCACATTATTTTTAATTATGTACAAAGATCTAATCTGTCACCCAGAGACATTTCACCCACTGCTCTGTTTGGCTGCCAGTCTCTTATCTTTCTCTTCAGCAATGGTGAGGTGTATACCTTTACTCGGAGAAGAGACATTCATGGTTTGTTGCCCTTGCCAGTAGCAAAAATGTTGGAAAGCCGGGTGGCAAAGCTGTTGTCATTGGCATCTTTTATGTGAACCACATCAAAAGGTCAAGGGTGCCTTTCTATGTGGGTGATGACACCAAATCTTCCCAAGTTAGCACCTCCAGTCACCATCCACAGGTTACTAGTGCCAAACTTGATGAAATCAGTGATCTTGCCCGTTTCCATATCAGTCTGAATGGGATCATTCACCTTGATGGAGGGGATCAGGGTAGCAGATGATGCAAGCATCATGAGTCACCAGATGAGGGATTCCTTTTGTGCCCACAAAGATTTTTCTCACTTTGCACAATTTGTACTTGGGCTCCTCAGGTGTAATACGATGTACAGCAAAGCAACCCTTGATGTCACAGATGAGACGAAAATTCTCTCCTATCTAGTCAATGCCCATGACGTCTGTGAATCCAGTGGGATGGGTTATATCAGTTTGAACATTACCATTGATCTTAATGAACCACTGCATACAAATCTTCTCTCTTTCTTTATATTTATTTATTTATTTGTTTGTTTATTTATTTATTTATTTATTGAGATGGAGTCTCGCTCTGTCGCCAGGCTGGAGTGCAATGGCGTGATCTTGGTTCACTGCAACCTCCACTTCCTGGGTTTAAGCAATTCTCCTGGCTCAACCTCTGCTTCCTGAGTAGCTGGGATTACAGGCACCCACCACCACGCCCAGCTAATTTTTGTATTTTTGGTGGAGACACAGTTTCACCGTGTTGGCTAGGATGGTCTCGATCTCTTGACCTCGTGATCTGCCCATATCGGCCGCCCAAAGTACTGGGATTACAAGCATGAGCTGCCATGCCTGGCCACAAATCTTCTTTACTTCATCTCCTGTCAAGGCATACTTAAGTCTGTTCCTTAGGAAAATGATGATAGGGAGACACTCTGTCAACTTGTGGGAACTGGTGGATGGACGATGAACAAACACACTGGGCAATTTAGCCAGCATCCAATGTTTTGGAGTTGCTACATGCTTTAGATGCTGCTTGGGACCACCAGCCATGGCTGCATTAGGCACGGAAAGAGCTCATGTATGCCTTTAGCCCTATAAAATTCCTTCTCAGCACTGCTTTCGCTTCTTCCCACCAATTTTGATATGTAATCTTTTCATTTTCATTCAGTTTAATGTCTTTTTAAAAAGACTTCCTGTTTGACTCATAGATATTTTGGAGTGTGTTGTTTAGTTTCCAAGTGTTTGTAAATGTTTCTGTCATTTTTCTATTATTAATTAGAAGATAAGAAAAAGTAGCTTTTGCCTTAAACTAAAACTCAATAATTAATATGATAAAGTATAGATTCGGGGTATATGAATTATACAGATGAAGTGAATTGATAATTACATATGCAGTGATTAAGTCTGCTGTGCACATTAACACAGGGGAAGAAAATAGAATAAAGTAAATAGGTGATATTTTAAGCTTTTTTAAGTAAAAATAGACTGAGTGTGGTGACTCACGCCTGTAATCCCAGCACTTTGGGAGGCAGAGGCTGGTGGATCACCTGAGGTCAGGAGTTCGAGACCAGCCTGGCCAACATGATAAAACCCTGTCTCTACTAAAAATACAAAAATTAGCTGGGCGTGATAGCGGGTGCCTGTAATCCCAGCTACTTGGGAGGCTGAGGCAGGAGAATCACTTGAACCTGGGAGGCAGAGGTTGCAGTTAGCTGCGATTACACCACTGCACTCCAACCTGGGCAACAGAGCAAAACTTCATCTCAAAAAACAGAACAAAAGGGAAAAAGTAAGAATGATGAAAGGACTAATTAAAAATCATTTTAGGAGACAACTGGAAATATTCTTTCTGGTGTGTTTGAATATCCTCATTCCTCTTTGTGTTCATTTATTTATTTTTTTCTTATACTTTAAGTTCTAGGGTACATGTGCACAGTGTGCAGGTTTGTTACGTACATATACGTGTGCCATGTTGGTGTGCTGCACCCATTAACTCATAATTTACATTAGGTATATCTCCTAATACTGTCCCTCCCCTCTCCCCCTACTCCACGACAGGCTCCAGTGTGTGATGTTCCCCACCCTGTGCCCAAGTGTTCTCATTGTTCAATTCCCACCTATGAGTGAGAACATACAATATTTGGTTTTCTGTCCTTGGGATAGTTTGTTCAGAATGATGGTTTCCAGCTTCATCCATGTCCCTACAAACGACATGAACTCATCCTTTTTTATGGCTGCATATTATTCCATGGTGTATATGTGCCACATTTTCATCATCCAGTCTATCATTGATGGACATTTGGGTTGGTTCCAAGTCTTTGCTATTGTGAATGGTGCCGCAATAAACATACGTGTGCATGGCAGCATGATTTATAATCCTTTGGATATGTACCCAGTGACAGGATGGCTGGGTCAAATGGTATTTCTAGTTCTAGATCCTTCAGGAGTCGCCACACTGTCTTCCACAATGGTTGAACTAGTTTACAATCCCACCAACAGTGTAAAAGTGTTGCTATTTCTCCACATCCTCTCCAGCACCTGTTGTTTCCTGACTTTTTAATGATCATGATTCTAACTGGTATGTGATGGTGTCTCATTGTGGTTTCGATTTGCATTTCTCTGATGACTAGTGATGATGAACATTTTTTAATGTGTTGGTTGCTGCATAAATGTCTCCTTTTGAGAAGTATCTGTTCATGCCCTTTGCCCACCTTTTGATGGGGTTGTTTGATTTTTTTCTCGTAAATTTGTTTAACTTCTTTGTAGATTCTGCATCTTAGCCCTTTGTCTGAAGGGTAGATTGTAAAATTTTTCTCCCATTCCATAGATTGCCTGTTAACTCTGATGGTAGTTTCTTTTGCTGTGCAGAAGCTCTTTAGTTTAATTAGATCCCATTTGTCAATTTTGGCTTTTGTTGCCATTGCTTTTGGAGTTTTAGACATGAAGTCCTTGCCCATGCCTATGTCCTGAATGGTATTCCCTAGGTTTTCTTCTAGGGTTTTTATGGGTTTAGGTCTAACATTTAAGTCTCTAATCCATCTTGAATTAATTTTTGTATGAGGTGTAAGGAAAGGATCCAGTTTCAGCTTTCTACATATATGGCTAACCAGTTTTCCCAACACCATTTATTAAATAGGGAATCCTTTCCCCATTTCTTGTTTTTGTCAGGTTTGTCAAAGATCAGGTGGTTGTAGATGTGTGGTATTATTTCTGAGGG
>NW_012115633.1:3507364-3552193 GCF_000951035.1 Colobus angolensis palliatus | reverse complement strand
TTGTTTGTCTGTAAAGGATTTTATTTCTCCTTCACTTATGAAGCTTTAGTTTGGCTGGATATGAAATTCTGGGTTGAAAATTCTTTTCTTTAAGAATATTGAATATCAGCTCCCACTCTTTTCTGGCTTGTAGAGTGTCTGCCCAGAGATCTGCTGTTAGTCTGATGGGCTTCACTTTGTGGGTAACTCGACCTTTCTCTCTGGCTGCCCTTAACATTTTTTCCTTCATTTCAACCTTGGTGAATCTGACAATTATCTGTCTTGGAGTTGCTCTTCTCGAGGAGTATCTTTGTGGCTTTCTCTGTATTTCCTGAATTTGAATGCTGGCCTGCCTTGCTAGGCTGGGGAAGTTCTCCTGGATAATATCCTACAGAGTGTTTTCCAACTTGATTCCATTCTCCCCGTCACTTTTCAGGTACACCAGTCAGGCGTAGATTTGGTGTTTTCACATAGTCCCATATTTCTTGGAGGCTTTGTTTGTTTCTTTTTCCTCTTTTTTCTCTAAACTTCTCTTCTCGCTTCATTTCATTCATTTGGTCTTCAATCACTGATACCCTTTCTTTCACTTGATCCAGTCGGCTACTGAAGCTTTTGCATGCGTCACGTTAGTTCTCGTGCCATGGTTTTCAGCTCCATCAGGTCATTTAAGGTCTTCTCTACACAGTTTATTCTAGTTAGCCATTCGTCTAATCTTTTTTCAAGGTTTTTAGCTTCCTTGCAATGGGTTCGAACATCCTCCTTTAGCTCAGAGAAGTTTGTTATTACCGATCGTCTGAAGCCTTCTTCTCTCAACTCGTCAAAGTCATTTTCCATCCAGGTTTGTTCCATTGCTGGCGAGGGGCTGTCTTCCCTTGGAGGAGGAGAGGCACTCTGATTTTTAGAATTTTCCGCTTTTCTGCTCTGGTTTCTCCCCATCTTTGTGGTTTTATCTACCTTTGGTATTTGATGATGGTGACGTACCGATGGGATTTTGGTGTGGATGTCCTTTTTGTTTGTTAAGTTTTCCTGCTAACACTCAGGACCCTCAGCTGCAGGTCTGTTGGAGTTTGCTGGAGGTCCACTCCAGACCCTGTTTGCCTGGGTATCACCAGCAGAGGCTGCAGAGCAGCAAATACATTGCAGAACAGCAAATGTTGCTGCCTGATTCTTCCTCTGGAAGCTTCGTCTCAGAGAGGCACCCGGCTATATATGGTGTTAGTCATCCCCTACTGGGAGGTGTCTCCCAGTTAGGCTACTGGAGAGTCAGGGACCCACCTGAGTAGGCAGTCTGTCCATTCTCAGATCTGAAACTCTGTGCTGAGAGAACCACTACTCTCTTCAAAGCTGTCAGACAGGGACGTTTAAGTCTGCAGAAGTTTCTGCTGCATTTTGTTGAGCTATGCCCTGCCCCCAGAGGTGGTCTACAGAGGCAGGCAGGCCTCATTGAGCTGAGGTGGGCTCCACCCAGTTCAAGCTTCCCAGCACTTTGTTTACCTACTCAAGCCACAACAATGGCGGACGCCCCTCCCCCAGCCTTGCCGCGGCCTTGCAGTTCTATCTCAGACTGGTGTGCTAGTAGTGAGCTAGGCTCCGTGGGCATGGAACCCTCCGAGCCAGGCACAGGATATGATCTCCTGGTATGCCGTTTGCTAAGACTGTTCGAAAAGCGCAGTATTAGGGTGGTAGTGTCCCGATTTTCCAGGTACCCTCTATCACCGCTTTCCTTCCTAGGCAAGGGAATTCCCCAACCCCTTCTGCTTCGCGGGTGAGGCAGTGCCCCGCCCTGCTTCAGCTCACACTTTGTGGGCTGCACCCACTGTCCGACAAGCCCCAGTGAGATGAACCCAGTAACTCAGTTGGAAATGCAGAAATCACTCGTCTTCTGCATTGTTCACACTTGGAGCTGTAGATTGAGCTGTTCCTATTCAGCCATCTTGGTTCCTCCTCTCCTCTTTGTGTTTAAATACATATTGCCTAGTTAAATTTTCAAAAGCAGGTGGCCTGTAATTTTGATCGTTTGGAAATACCAGACTTTTATGCTTCCAGTTCTTGGTCTACAAATCAATAGCAAATTTTTTTTCTTAAATCTTGGTCTTGATCTAACCTAGAGTACTTATGAGAAAACAAGTGGTACAGTCTGTTCCTTTTTGTTCTGTCTTCTGTCTCTGTTTTGCTAGCCTTTCTCCCACTCTGTACTTAATGATCATTCTTTGTCCTAAACGGTAGATTTTAGAAGCTGTATATGGACTCCTAGAAATAAAGCAATTAGAATATGTTAGAAATGAATCCAGCCATGGCACTTTATTGCCGTAAAATAACAATTCCAAGATAAGAATCACTTTCTGAAAGAACTGAGAAATACTCATTCCAGTATGTATCTCTTCCTGCCTAGGGTGTGCCTAGCACTTGTTGCATACTGTAGAGATGAAATAAATAGAAGATGCAACTCCAGTCCCTTGCATCACTAAAATCTCATTGGGGAAATAGACACAATCTACAAAAGGAATTGGGAGATAGATACTTGTGTATATAATAAAAGTTACTAATATCTAGTAACTTTTAATTTGGTTCCTCAAAAATTGAGCAATAGAATAAGTAATTTTTTAAAAAATCTATACTGTTAACAACTAAAGTATAATGGAACTCATGTTCCTTCCTGTGTATATTCCATTTTAATGGAGGTGCTAATAGTTGGGGCTGGGAGTGGGGCATGTTGCATTATATGATGTAGCTTTTTGGGAAGGGAGACGTGTGATTTTCTGTATACATGACCTGTATCCTCTCAATGGCCAGTGAGACATTCTCAAGGGGATGGGTGTCAAGCCACTCTATGAATGTTGGTTCTTACTCCATCTGGTAGAAATCACAGTAACATGGAAAGAATATCACACTGTCACTTCCAGCAAAGAAATTTTGGACAGTTCTCAGAGCCTTACTTTTTCATTCATCAAGTCAGAATGTTGACAATAGTCTGTCTGTCTGACAGGGTTGTTCTGGGAACTGAACAAAATAACAGAAGCAAAAACTCTTAGTTGTCTAAGATTTTAAAGATGGTATAGGCATGTTAATGAGTTTTTATATGACCCTACACAGGTGCCCAATTTCTAATGCTCCCTGAATGCCATACCAACTCCTGTTACATTCATTATATCTATTGTCAACCAGGGACAATTTTCCATCTTGCTAGGCCAAAGAGAAGCCAGACAATGAGAATTAGCCTGTAGGCCTAGCAGCTTCAAGCATAGAACCACAACCGAGATCTGAAGATAGCTGGCTGATCTTAAATGGCCTCAGTGGGGCTGGCTGGCTGGATGTGCAATTTTTGTTTACTGGCTTAGCTTCCCTAATGATTGTTCCATACTGAATCTCAGTCTACCTCACCTCTTCCTTCCATTCACTGGCTTCATTCTACTCTAGAGACACTGGGTTTAATCTGGGGCTCTACCTGCAAAGTAAGTATTGCTTCCAAGCCAGAACTGTTGTCTGAGACCTAGGTACTTGGGCTAAAAAAACTGCTTTTTGTTTTCTGGAATACATATATCATAGTAACATCTCTGGCCTTCACATTACTTGAGAAATGAAATCCTTTGGTTAGCCAGCAACCTATAATGCCTAAACTACATGTAATTTAAGTCTGTAGGTGGATATTTAGGATTAGTTGTCGTCACAGGTCATGGAATGAGGAGTAAAGCTTAGTAAGTTTATTTTCTTATTTCATTTTTGTTTTTTATAGAGATGGGGTCTTGCTTTGTTTTGCCCAGAGTGGAGTTTAGTGGCACAATCACAGCTTACTGCCTCAGAGTCCTGGGCTGATGTGATCCGCTGTGACCTCAGCCTCCTGAGTAGCTGGGACTACAGGTGCATGACACCATGCCGAGATAATTTTTTAAAAATTTTTATAGAGAAGGGGTATGTTGTCTAGGCTTGTCTTGAACTCCTGGCCTCAAGCAGCCCTCTCACTTCTGCCTCTCAAAATGCTGAGATTCCAGGTGTGAACCACCGCGCCCAGCCAGCATAGTAAATATAAATTAAGGTGTTTTTATGTCCCCACTTTGCTACTTTTTGCTTTCTGATTTCAAAGGATACACCCTTAAGTATGAACAGGTTGTTTCCCAAAAGTTCTTTGCTTAGAACTTAGACTGCATTTTCCCAGAGAACAGCAGTGGAAATCATAACTGCATTCCCAGGCCAGTCCCCAAAAGTCTGTTTTATACTAATGCATTATAACATTTTACTGATAATGGGACTTTGGCTCCTCATAGCCACATTTAAAATATTATTTCTCTGAGAAGAATAATTTTGAATCAAGTTCAGATGCTGTAGAATGTCCCCATGAAGTGGAGAGAAGGTGAAGATGGAAAAAAAGGGACGAACTTTAGGTACTAATGGGGCAGGCATATCTGAATAAATTAGAAAAATATTCCTGAACCGTAGGAACCTAAGTCTGGATGCCGTCTTAGAGAAGGCACCTATCCAGGCCAGTTGCTGTGCCTCTGTTCTGAACTGATAACAAGAAGGGCAGTTGTGAGGAGGTAATGAGCGTCATATGGCAAAGTCTTTCACGCTAATCTGTGTACCTGTTTGGGTATGTCCTAAACTGGATGCAAGTCAGAAACTGATTATATAATCTTTGGTGTATATATTTCTTATTTTTAAAAAACATGCTAAGCTATGTCATTGTTACTATATTAAAGTGTGAATAACCTGGAGGGCAAAAACAAGTGTTGGCTTAACCCTTCCTACACAGCCTGAAGACCACACTATGCTTGGCTACCTCTTAAATACTTAAATAATGTTGTTGGCCAACATTGTGTATAAGTAGACCCATCTCATTTCTAGTTCATGAATCTTTGGCATATTGCTAAAGACAATTAAGACCTTTTGAGATATGCACAAGACTTTTGTGTTCTTTAATTTATTTAAGGAAGCCAGTTTTGTACTTTAATGCTTCTGTATAGAAATGGGCTATACTGTTATTCACAATAGCAAAGACCTGGAGTCAGCCTGGGTGCCCTGTAGCAGTGGACTAGATAAAGAAAATGTGGTACATACACACTGTGGAATACTTCGCAGCCATAAAAATTGGTATCAGTGGCCTTTGCAGGAACATGGATGCAGCCGGAGGCCAGTATTCTAAGTGAATTAATGCAGAAACACAGCCAACCACCACATATAATCACTTGTTAGTGGAAACTAAATACTGGGTACACATATACATAAAGATAGGAATAATGGACAATGGAAACTGCAAAAGAGGGGAGGGAGGGAGGGAGGAGGGCAAGGTTGAAAAGCTACTTATTGGGTACTGCGTTCACTGTTGAGGTGACAGCATCAGTAGAAGCCCAAACATCAGCATCATGCAATGTGCTCATTTAACAAACCTGCATGTGTATCCCCTGAATCTACAATAAAATAAAATTTGTTTAAAAAAAGAAAAGAGCCAGGCAGGGTGTACTGTTATATAGTAAATCTAATGTATTTTTTTAAACGGAGTTCTTTTCTTGAGCTTTGATGAAATATTTATATCATATAAATATAAAGCATATATCTTGAGTCTTTTTGTAGCTCCAATTGAACACAAATTATTTCCCCCCAAAGAGGATAGGTTCTGCAGTGTTCCAGCAAGATACCAGTAGATAATGGGTAAGTTAAGGTTACACTCAGCATTTGTGAATAGTGATTGTCTTCACAAACCCTGGATAAGTAACTAGCTTCACCTTTTTTGTTTGTTTGTTTCTTTGTTTTTTTGAGAAGGAGTCTCACTCTGTCACCCAGGCTGGAGTGCAGTGGCGTGATCTCAGCTCACTGCAAGCTCTGCCTCCTGGGTTCACACCATTCTCCCGCCTCAACCTCCCGAGTAGCTGGGACTACAGGCACCCACCACCACACCCAGCTAATTTTTTTGTATTTTTAGTAGAGACGGGATTTCACTGTGTTAGCCAGGATGAGTCTCGATCTGACCTCGTGATCCCCCCGCCCTTGGCCTCCCAAAGTTCTGGGATTACAGACGTGAGCTACCACACTGGCCCAGCTTCACCGTTTTTTAAACATAAGTTTGAATTCCAAATTAACCTTGTAATGAGCCAGTGAAATAGGCAGTGATGAGTCTTGTGCTGTATCTGGCCCTTATCTGCAGATTTTAGCATCCTTTGTGGTTGCTGGTTTTAGTCTTCAAAGAATCTTTGCTCTTGTTTCATTTCTCTAGTTTGTCACTAGTTCATTTTGGAGTGTTCCTTTAAACAACAAACTGTGTAATATAAAAGGAAAATAAAAACAGTTTAGTCATACAGAGGTTAAAAAACTCACTTGCATAAATAGTGGACATTTTAAAGTAATATACTAACAATTGGAATAATAACAATTCAGTACTGAACAAATGTGTTGCATTTAACCATCTATAAGTATATACCAATGTGCCCTCTGACTAAAGTTGCTATGCCCTGCCTGGCTGTTGCTGTCTTACTTACATATGTGTGTTCCATTGGAAACAGAAGGTTTGCACAGTCCAGTTGATCAGATTGGAACACACAAGTGTCCAACTTCCTCAGCTCCTGACCTGCTCCCCTGTGAGATGGTCATCCAGTTACCCAGGCCTTTGCTTGCCTGTCTGCAAGTGTCCATGGCAGCATAAAGAAACAATTGTACATTCTTCTTAGGAGGGGTGATCCTGATAATTCGTGGGGCCTTTTTTAAATGCAAATGTTGTTGAGAAGACAGGAGTCTCAGGTATGGTTTGACCCAGAAGTGTCCCCTGTGCCTATTGGAGTGGGTTTAAAGATGAGAACAAGGGGCAGTAGCATGTGGCACCATGTTCCTTGCTTCCTTTTTGAAGAACATGAAGTGAAATACATTATGAAATAATTGGTAGGAAAAACTCTATATGGTTGCATCGTGTATCTTCCCTGACCCAAATCCAAGTTTTCTCTTTCTGAGAAGGTTGACTTTAGCAAATACAAACAGAAACTGATTGTTGGTCTCACTTTTAAGTAAGTTGTGAAAGACGACCTGCTGATAAGAATAACATTAACATAAAGTTATATGCTTAAAGTGAAAGATGTATTCCCTTTGGGAAACAGACATAGATACCCTAAAATTTCCTTGCTTGTGTTGATAGGTCACACCTGACAGGTGTGCTTGTATTGACAAGCCATACATCTTATCAAAAGTGGTCATTTTGTTGGCTGAACTAAAGAGCATTTCATAATTTTCCCTGGTATTAGCTCTTTGACTGTGAGATGCAATTGTCAGTGTGAAACTTGGCATTTGCCCAGCTCTTCTGATAGGAATGGCTGTTCTTTCACCTTGTGGGATATTTTTACAATCTTGACTCTTTTCCAATATCACTTTCACATATAGTGCTGGTAGGCCAAAGGAAGACTTCTCCTCTCCACTGTCTGTACAGATTCTTGGGCGCAGCATCTTTTCTGGAAGCCCCAAATTAGTCCCTCACCAGCTCTAAAGTGTCTTTGGGCACTCGGTAGCCTGGTGTGCCCTTTTCCCTTTGTCCCGCCTGCAGCTGTCCTCTTGTAGCTGCTGCTGTTTAGAGTCCTCAGTTCCCTGAAAAACCTTCCAGTTTCTGCTCGTAAGTTCAGACTGTAGAAGCGGTCCACCAGAATCTCCTGGGTTTGCTCAGGTACAAAAGTCCCAGAAACCCAGTGTAACTGCTTTTACATGTTCCTACAGAATTACATGTTCATTGTGCCTGTCTGGCTGATGATGATTTTTTTCTTCTTTTACTTTTTGTATTTTTCTAAGTTATCTATAATGGCCATTTTTGACCTTCATAATCAGAAAATACTTCTTTTGCCTTGCTATTCTCCTATCCTTCCTTTATATGGATCGTAGGGTGATCTAGCTATTTTTAAGTCCATAGAGACTCCCTCATTTTGCCACTTTAAGGGTTAGCATCGGATAAAGCAGCAGAATGCCTGGCACAGTGCCTGCCATGGAACATGAGTGGCCTAAAATTTTTACTGTTGTTTTAATGACTTCCCCCATGGCACATATGTTCAAGTGAGACCCAGGTTGTACTGCCATAGTCTATGAAGTGTCATGTCTGTCTGTGTGGCAGCATAGCAGTTAGAAGTATTTCTCAATTAGAGTATTGTATTTCTTTCGGAGTTTCCACCTGGAGCCTCCAAACAGAACTGATTTAATTCCAAACATGTTCAGCACCTTGCTCATTTGCTTCTCCCTCTGAGCTGTGTCCCCTTAAGCCAGGCCTCAGGATACCTCCCTCAACCACTTGAAGAAGCTGCCAGCAGCCTCTCTCCACTGTGTGCAGATTTCATATACTGTTCTCAGCCCACTGCAGTAGATCTTTAGCTGCTACTTCTCTGCTGAGAGTGGCTGCTCAGCAGTCAGTCTCTGACCAACTAACTTTTAAATCCATTGGCTTTTTCCAACTTGCATCCTTTTTGCCTCCTCTGTACCTTTGCCATTTCTGAGTTGCTAGTCTAGCTGCAGTGCCCATCTCTGCCCCTGCTGGGATCCTCCCCCATCTCCCTCTGGCAACTGTCTCGCCCTCTTCCCTGGGTCCCTTGCACCATCTCTCCCAGTAGCTGCCCTTCTTATGCCCATCCTATATGTAAGGGTTACTATGGGTCAGCATATAGCCTTGTATAACATGTACAATAACTGACACATTATAATAATATAAATAAATATAATAATATAATTTATAATAATATAATAATATTGAGACTTGGAATACTGAATTTTGTTTGTAAAGCATGACTACAAACCACAAAATATGTTCAAAGAAAGAGGTGAGGGAATTACATGAGTGTTCGGTTGTCTGCCTTGTGATTTTTTCCTCCTTTCTTTTCCAATTTTTCCAAGTTTTTTATAATGTTCACTTATTACTTTTATAACCAGAAAAAGATTTGTTTCTCTCATCTCTTATGCTTCCTGTACATGTATATATGTATCTTAGAGTGATCACATCTGCGTATAATAAGTATAATTTCACCTAGTTAACAACTGTAGCCCTAGGCATAATTTTCTTCTCCTCTTGCCATTTGGCATTATATAATGTAGATTTCCCCATTCCTCGGATGGTATTTGTGACCATCTTAATTGATGTCATAACATTTCATTGGTTTAAAAAGATATCTAATTTTAAATAGTTTTTGTTGATTTTAATATTACTCGTGTAACAGTTGGTCAGTGATGGAGGTTGTGAATTTTCACTTTTGAGCCTGAGGACATCAGAGTCCTTGGTTTCCTTCAGGGATAAAATGAGAACAATGGACATGCTCTGGGGCACTGGACAGGGCATTGCGTGAAGGGCTTGCCTGGTCTTTGTGAAAGGATTTCTCTCTCCTCTGCACCCTCAGCCCCCATGGAGGCAGGGTTCACTGGTAGGACCAAACACACAGGGCGCTGCACCTCAAAGTCAGTGGAGAAAAGCTGACAGATGTCATTGTCACCTGAGATAACTGCCTTTGCCGACACTGTTGCTTCTGGGTATCAGAAGGCTGAAGACTCCAGAATCAACTGCCCTTGTGGTTGCCACTGTTTCATTTCGGCAGCAAAGGACTTAGGTTTCCCCATTTGTGAATGTGTATAGATGTGTTTAAAGTTATAGGATGTGGGGAGAAAGGAAGAGAACAGGGAAGAGACTTATTCCTACTCCTGTGCCACTGTCCCACCCTTCATCCCCGCCAAACTGTACCTCTCCAGCATTCTCTTACCTATCCAGCCTGGATGCACTTTCAGTCTAGCCTTTATCTCTCTTGAGAAAGTTTCTGAATGAAGGCTAGAAAGAATTCTTAACTCTGTTTTGATGTATGACAATTTTTTTTTTGGCAAATATGCTTCCCAGTATTTAGAATCAGTAGGCTAATTAGAAACAGTACTTTACTATTTTCTCTGTCTCTCTCTTTTTTTTGGTAAATGAAGGAAAGAAAGAAGCTAATCTTCATCAAGGACTACTACGTTTTGTTCATTAAATTCTCACTACAGCCCACTGAGGGAGGCAGGTCAGGTCATACAGGCCCTCTTTTTTTTTTTTCTTTTTTTTCTTTTTTGAAACATAGTCATACTCTGTCACCTAGACTGAAGTGCAGTGGCCCCGTCATGGCTTACTGCAGCCTCGAACTCCAGGGCTCAAGCGATCCTCCTGCCTCGGCTCACCAAGTAGCTGAGATTACTGGCGTGAGCCATGACACCTGACTCATTTTTCTTTTTTTTCTTTTTTCTTTTTTGTGGAGATGTTGCGCAGGCTGATCTCAAATTCCAGGATTCAAACTATTCTCCTGCCTCAGCCTCCCAAAATGTTGGGATTATACAGGTGTGAGCCATGGCACCTCGTCCCTCTTGAAACCCAAGTCTGTGGGATTCCACATCCCATGTTCTCCTCTTGGCCACATCACTTGTCACTGTGCCTTGGGTTGTCATGCACCATTGTGTCCCTGTCGACTGTAACATGTGAGGATAGGTGCTAGTGGTTAAGAAAATAAGATTTAGAATCTGCAGGGGTCCAGATCGTTGGCATGCTATCAGCTTGGTAAGAATACTCCCAAAGATGGAACTGCTCATTGTCTCAAAGGTGATCTAAATTTTATTCTAATTCTGGGAGAAACTGGGCAAGTTTTCAAAAGTTTTTAAGTCAGGTATTTGAGTAACAGGACATCTGTGTGGGATTAATACCTATGAATAATTTTTTAGTTGCTCTTGTTGGAAATAAGAGAGAGGAAATGTCTGTTTAACACAATATCTGACCAGTCTTTCAGCTTCTTGATTACTTTCATGTTCAGTCTGAGGTTAAATGTCTTTTGATGTAGTAAAACTTATAAAGTGTGAAGAAGAACTTAAATCCAATTCCTTATACTTAACCATTATTTAGTCCCTTTGGGGAATCATATTTAAATATTTGCTTCCTATTTATTTATTTTTGAGGCAGAGTCTCACTCTGTCACCAGGCTGGAGTGCAGTGGCACAGTCTCAGCTCACTGCAACCTCTGCCTCCCAGGTTCAAGCAATTCTCCTGCCTCAGCCTCCCGAGTAGCTGGGACTACAGGTATGTGCCACCACGCCCAGCTAATTTTTTAATTGGTAGTAGAGACAGGGTTTCACCATGTTAGCCAGGCCGCCTTGGGCTCCCAAAGCTTTGGAATTACAGGTGTGAGCCACTGCACCCAGCCTAACTACTAAATTCTATAAAAAGTGGGGCGTGGTGGCTCATGCCTGTAATCCCAGCACTTTGGGAGGCTGAGCTGGGCGGATCATGAAGTCAAGAGATCGGACCATTCTGGCCAATATGGTGAAATCCTGTCTCTACTAGCAATACAAAAATTAGCTGGGCATGGTGGCTATTCAGAAGGCTGAGGCAGGAGAATCTCTTGAACTCGGGAGGCAGAGGTTGCAGTGAGCAGAGATGACACCACCACACTCCATTCTGGGCAACAGAGCAAGATTCCGTCTCCAAAAGAAAAAAAAAAAAAGAATTTAGTAGTTAAAGAAATTTTCATCATTCATTGTTACATTGCACTTTTCTTTAAAAGTAGACTAGTTTTAAAAATAAAATGGTTTGATATATATATAATACATCATTTCATCATTTTTCAGATAAACCTATTAAAAATGTTTCCTTGTTCAACTTGACCTTATTATTTTACAGTTCCTTATTGCAAGAAATATCAATCAAACTTGGGCACAGGTTTCTTTTATTTTAGGCTTGCTGCCTTTGTGTAAAAGAAATTCATTGACGTCTGGGCACAGTGGCTCACTCCTGTAATCCCAGCACTTTGAGAGCCCAGGCGGGTGAACCACCTGAGGTCAGGAGTTCGAAACCAGCCTGACCAACATGGAGAAACCCCATCTTTACTAAAAATACAAAATTAGCTGGGTGTGGTGGCATATGCCTGTAATCCCAGCTACTTGGGAGGCCGAGGCAGAAGAATCGCTTGAACCTGGGAGGCAGAGGTTGCGGTGAGCTGAGATTGCGCCATTGCACTCCATCCTGGACAAGAAGAGTGAAATTCCATCTCAAAAAAAAAGAAAGAAATTCATTGAAGAAGGCTGATTTCCTGTTTGGGGGACAAGCATGCATTGGGCAGTAAAGAGAAGCAACATTGAGTTAGAGCACAGAGTGATGTTTACACTGAGTTCTAATGTATATCTAAGGAAATTCTTTTTAACATTTTAAAAGTGAAAATAAAGAACCTTGTATCATTCTAGGCTTTTAGAAGCATTTTAAATAAGTGTAAATATTACCGTTAAAATTTTATTTCTCTGGAATTCTTATAGCATAGATATGATACAGAAAAAAATACTTTATACTTTTTAAAAATGTGAAATATCCCTAACTATCCCACTATTATAATATTTAATACAACTACAAATATTTAAAAATATTTTATAGTCTTTACTCATTTGTATTTTTTTATTGTTGCAATTAAATTAGCCATGCCATTTTACATTATGCTTTTTTACTTGATATTTTATTAAACATTTATGCATGATTATGTAGTCCTTATATACTATTTGAATATTTACATAATATTTCTTCATTTGCTGTCTCATAAATTATTTAAACAATCCCATATTGTTTAACCTAGATTAACAAGATTTTGGTATTAAAGGTTTAAAAAAAGAAAAAATAAGACAGCAAAGGGGAAATTCTATGTGACTGAAAGCTATATAACCACCGTGTACCAGGTATATTAATAGTTATGGATAAGAATGTGATATTTATTCTCAGATATATATATATGTTTGTTTGTTTGTTTGTTGTTTTTTGAGATGGAGTTTCAGCTCTTGTTGCCCAGACTGGAGTGCAATGGCACAATCTCAGCTCACCACAACCTCCATCTCCCAGATTCAAGCGATTCTCCTGCCTCAGCCTTCCGAGTAGCTGGGACTACAGGCATGCGCCACCATGCCCAGCTAATTTTGTATTTTTGGTACAGATGTGGTTTCTCCATGTTGGTCAGGCTGGTCTTGAACTCCTGACCTCAGGTGATCTGCCAGCCTCAGCCTCCCAAAGTGCTAGGATTACAGGCGTGAGCCACCGTGCCTGGCATTTTTTTCTTTCTTAAACTTGAAATTTGTTCCCTCCTAACCTTAAATAATTTCTCTGAAATTCCATATTCAGTCACAGGTACAAATCTACTTCCCTTTTCTTCCAGTAGGCTAATAATGCAGTTTTAAGTGAGTAGTCATAGAATTATAGGACTAGAAAGGACTTATAAAGTCCAGCTTCTTGCCACCAGACAGTAGGGATACTCAGTCACTGAGGTACATGAGTATCTTTTTTTATTTTTGAAGTTCTCCTGGGAAAGAGATTTCATAACTCTACTGGAAGCACTGTTACTTTTTATTTTTTTTATTTTTTTATTTTTTTGAGACAGAGCCTTGCTCTGTCACCCAGGCTAGAGTGCAGTGACGTGTAGATCAATCTTAAATCACATTTACTATAGTGTGAGCTCCTTTCACTCAGTCAATAGTTATTGATCACCTGCTATGTGCAGGACACAACATTAAGTGCCAAGAAGTACACAAATCAAGGTTTCAGCCCCAAAGACCAGATGAGCTTTTCGTGGGGATTGGATGGCCTTGACTATCACCTTAAAAACTTTGAACTTTATTATGAGCCATCACGGATATCTTAGTGTAAATGTGACACTGTGGAAGTGATATTTTAAGTAGAATTAATGTGTGGTTCTGGGAAGCATGGTTTTATGTATTATTCATTCAGCAAATATTTGGTCAAACTCTAATATATGTAAGTCATCAGGTTAAGGAATATGGAACAGATAAATAACTAGAAAACACAATTTGTTCTCTGATTGGAAGATTTTAAATATACAAGTACATAAGTAATTGCAGTATAAGATAGGGAGTTCTGTGCAGATAATAGAGACAGGTGGGGGGGGTCTTTTTTTCTGGTTGCATTTAACTCATGAGGGCAGAAAAATGGGGATTACACTGGTTTTGGAGGATAAACTATATATATATATATATATTTTTTTTTTTTTTTTTTTTTTTTTTTTTTTAGTTTCGCTCTTGTTGCCCAGTCTGGACAGCTCACCGCAACCTCTGCCTCCCGGGTTCAAGCAATTCTCCTGCCTCAGCCTCCCGAGTAGCTGGGATTGTAGCCATGGCTAATTTTATATTTTTAGTAGAGACGGGGTTTCTCCATGTTGGTTAGGCAGATCTCAAACTCCCGACCTCAGGTGACCGACCTGCTTCTGCCTTCCAAAGTGCTGGGATTACAGGTGGGAGCCACCCTGCCCGGCCTGAGGATAAAAAATACTTCTAAAGAATGTGAATTCTGGACTCTGCCATTGCATTCAAAGATCCCACTACTAGAAAAACATTTTCATTCAGACTCCAAAAGCTCAGTTACTCAGAGAAGTGAGGTTAGTGTGGTAGGAAGGGGCTGGCAATTAGGAGACGAACTTATCATCAGTGCTTTGCCATGAACAGACTGTATGTGTGACCTTTGGACGGTGTGCTAACTTGAACTTTTGTTTTCTTCCTTTCTTTTCTTTGTCACCCAGGCTGAAGTGCAGTGGTGTAATCACAGCTCACTGCAGCCTTGACTTCCTGGGCTCAAGCATCCTCCTGCCTCAGCCTCCCAAGTAGCTGGGACCATAGACATGTGCCACCACACCTAGAAATTCAAAAAAAATTTTATGTAGAGATGGGGTCTCAGACTGGTTTTGAGTGCCCAGACTGGTTTTGAGCTCCTGGGCTCAAGCAGACCTCCCCGCCAGCCTCCCAAAGTTCTGGGATTACAGGCGTGAGATATCACTCCTGGCCTATTTTCTTATTTTCAAAATGTGTAACATGCCTTGATGATTTTTTAAGGCATTTTCTTACTTTATAGAAATATATATTAATATATGGAGAGTTTGGTAGTTACGAGCATGAATCTACCATGTTTGTGTCCTGGATCAACCATTGCTCCTCTCTTTGATTAGGCTCATTAATCTGCCTCCGTTTATCCGTAAAATGGAGATCTTCGTAATACACTTCCTCAAAGGAAGATGAAAAGCACTTAGAACAATACTTGGCACAGACTAAGTACTCAGTAAATATTAGTTATTATTGGAATGGCATCAGGGTAGATGGCAGAGTAGAAAGCCCTGGGAAATTGTGCCTTCACCAAAACAATTGAATTAACTGTGTAAGGAACTGTGAGATAACTATTTTGGAACGCTGAGTATAGAAGAACACTTGTAGCATCCAGGGGCAAAGTCTCTGGTAAATTTCAGAAAATCATGGTCAAGTTCAGCTTTCACATCGTAGCAGCTACCATCTTCCACCCCCAACCTCATGGCAACTAGCTGTCAATCCACAGGACTTCCTGGTGCAGCATGCTGGAGCCAGGGTGAGCAAAGTGGATTTTCACATTATCAGAAGAGAAAGAGAAAGGGGCAGAAAAAATATTTAAAGAAATAATGGGCCAAAACATCCCCCCCAAAAGGAAAGACCTGAATATATGCCACCACGAGCTCAATGTACTCCAAGCAAGATAAACACTATGAGATTAATGCCAAGATATATTAGAGTCAAACTGTTAAAGCCCAAACATGGAGAGCAGGCATAAATCCTTCTTTATCAGTAATCACATTGAATGTAAATGGATAACAATTAAAAATGGAAAAAATGTAAATGGATGAAATTCAACTATGAAAAGATAGAGATTAGAAGATTACATTAAAAAAAACAGGATTCATCTATATGCTATGTACAAGGGACACAATTTACATATGAGGACAGAAAGGGTTGAAAGTTAAAGGATAGAAAAAGATATTCTATGCAAATATTAACTAAAAGAGAACCAAGATAGGTATATCATTGTAGATAAAATAAACTTTAAATCAAAAGCAGTTATAAGAGATAAAGGACACTCTATATATTAATTAAAAGGTTCAATACAGCAAGAAGAGATAACAGATATAAACATATATACACCTAACAAAGGTGCCCCAAAATATAAGAAGTAAAAATTGACAGAATCAAAGGGAGAAACAACAGTTCTAAAATAATAATTGGAGACTTAACTACTCCCACTTTCAATAAGGTTTAGAACAACTAGAAAGAAGATCGGTAGGAAATATTGGACTTGAACAACACTGTAAAGCAATTAGACCTAACAGACATGTACAGAATATTCCAACTAACAACAACCTAATACCCATTCTTGTCAAGTGCACATGGAACATTTTCCAGGATAGATTATTTGTGAAACCATCAAACAAGTCTTAATAAGTTAAAATTGTCTCACGCATCCATGTGAAGAGACCCTCAAACAGGCTTTGTGTAAGCAACATGGCTGTTTATTTCACCTGAGTACAGGCAGGCTGAGTCCGAAAAGAGAGTCAGCAAAGGGTGGTGAGATTATTAGTTCTTACAGGTTTTGGGATAGGCGGTGGAGTTAAGAACAATGTTTTGGGGACAGGGAATAGATCTCACAAAGTACATTCTCAAGGGTGGGGAGAATTACAAAGAACCTTCTTAAGGGTAGGGGAGATTATAAAGAACCTTCTTAAGGGTGGGGGAGATAACAAAGTACATTGATCAGTTAGGGTGGGGCAGAAACAAATCACAATGGTGGAGTGTCATCAGTTAAGGCTATTTTCACTTTTGTGGATCTTCAATTGCTTCAGGCCATCTGGATGTATACTTGCAGATCACTGGGGATATGATGGCTTAGCTTGGGCACAGAGGCCTGACAAAAATATTCAGGTCATACAGGGTATATTTTCCGGTTACAATAGAATAAGAAAAGGATATCCATTTTTACCACTTCAGTTAAATATTGTACCGGAGTTTCTATCCAGGACAAGTAGGCAAGAAAAGGAATTTAAAAGCTTCCATATTGGAAAGGAAGAAGTGAAATTCTCTCTATTCACAGATGACATGATTTCAAATATAGAAAATCCTAAGGAATTCACTAAAAAAAAACTGTTAGAAGTAATGAGCTTAGCAAGGTTGCAGGGTACAAAGTCAGTATAGAAAAATCAGCTGTATTTCTGTATAATGCAATGAACAATCTGAAAATGAAATTAAACCAATTTTATTTACAGCGGCATTAAAAGGAATAAAGTACTTAGGAATAAATTTAATAAAACAAGTGTAATACACTCTGAAAACTACAAAACAGTGTTGAAAGAGACTAATAGGTTTAAGAAGGCAGTACTCACCAAATTGATCTGTAGATTGAACATGATTCCTATTATAATCCCATCTGGCTTCTTTGTAGAATTAACAAGCTGATCATGGGAATTCATATGTAAACCCAAGAGACACAGAATAGCCAAAGCAGTCTTGAAAAAAAAACAAAATTACAGGACTCACCCTCTCCAATTTAAAACATTACTACAGAGCTACAGTATTCAAGACAGTGTTGACATAAAGATAAACATGTAGACCAATGAAATATATTAGAAAGCCCTCTAAACCCCTCTGTCTACAGTCAGTTGATTTTCAACAAAGGTACCAAGATCATTCAAGGGGGAAAGAATAATGGTCTTCCACAGATGGTGGTGGGACTACCAGATATCCACATGCAAAATAATAAAGATCCTTACCTTAAACATATACAAAAATTAACTGAAAATGAATCAAAGACCTAAATGTAAGAACCAAAAGTATAAAACTCTTAGAATAAAACACAAGAATAAATCTTCCTGACCTTGAGTGTGGTGATGGATTCTTAGGTATGACACTAAAAGCATAAATAACAAAAGGAAAAAAAAAATTGCACATCATCAAGATTAAGAACTTTGGTACTTCAAAAGACACTATTAAGAAAGTGAAAAGTTAACCCACAGAATGGGAAGAGTATATGCAGATCATATATTTGATAAGTGAGTTACATAGAGAATATATTAAAAATTCTTACCATTCAGTAATAAAAAGGCAACCTAATTTTTTAAATGGGCTAAGAATCTGAATAGATGTT
This sequence comes from Colobus angolensis palliatus, assembly GCF_000951035.1. Classification (NCBI taxonomy): domain Eukaryota; kingdom Metazoa; phylum Chordata; class Mammalia; order Primates; family Cercopithecidae; genus Colobus; species Colobus angolensis. Next base: position 3,534,294 of record NW_012115633.1, on the reverse strand, counting down.
TCTACAAGGAAGATACACAAGTGGCCAATAAGAGTAATGATTAAGATGAAAGGTTTTAGCCGGGTGTGGTGGCTCACACCTATAATCCCAGCACTTTGGAAGGCGGAGGTAGGGGGATCACAAGGTCAGGAGTTCGACACCAGCCTGGCCAATATGGTGAAACCCCGTCTCTACTAAAACTACAAAAATTAGCCGGGTATGGTGGTGGATGCCTGCAGTCCCAGCTACTCAGGAAGCTGAGACAGGAGAATTGCTTGAACCCAGGAGGCGGAGGTTGCAGTGAGCCGAGATCCAGCCTGGGCGACAGAGCGAGACTCTGTCTCAAAAAAAAAAAAAAAGGTTGAACTCATAGAAACAGAGTAGAAGGGTGTACCAGGGCTTGAGGGTGGGAAAAATGGAGAGATGTTAGTTAAAGGGGTCCAAACTTTCATTTATAAGATGAGTAAGTTCTGGAGACCTAATGGACAGCATGGTGTCTACAGTTAATGTATATCTGATATTTGCTGAGAGAATGGATCTTAAGTATTGTAAGCATACACATGGAACATGTGAGGAGATGGAGATATTAATGTTGTGGCCATCATTTCACACTCTGTATATACTTCAAGCATCACATTGTGCCCCCTTTATATATATTTGATTTTTATTTGCCAATTTTATTTCAGTAAAGCTCAGGGGAAGGAGGAAATAAAATAATAGTGAAATAAAATGAAAAATCGAATTTATATATCCTACTTCCCTCCCAGAATTGTTACAAGAATCAAATGAGGTAACCTAAGGAAAGTAATTTATAAAATGCAAATTTAATTAATACATAAAATACCAACATTATAGCAATAAACATAATTGTCATTATTAAACATTATATTAGTACCCCCTTATTCAAGGAGGATATATTCCAAGACCTCCAGTGGATACATGGTACCCAGCCGTGTATAAACTATTTTTCCCTATACATACATACCTGTGATAAAGGTTAATTTATAAAGAAGGCAAAGTAAAGATTAACAACAACAATAATAAAATAGAACAATTATAACAATATACTGTGATAAAAGTTATGTGAATGTGGTCTCCTAAAATACCTTATTGTACTGTGCTCACCTATTTTTATACCTTGGTGTTCTGAGGGCAACTGAAACCACAAAAAGCAAAACCGTGGATGACAGAATTGCTGTATTAAATAAATATAGTAACATTATATTAAGCTTTCCCTCTTCTAATAGAACAAACTTACTTTTAAGTTGGTTCTATTGTCGTTTCTATCCATCGGTGTACCAAGTAATCTCTTGTATGTAGTGAATGCTCAGTAAATGTACTAGAGAAAAATTTAACTGAAATAGTATAATATTTGATATAATATAAAATATTTAGATAGTATTTTGTTTTCCTGAGAGGGTACCACCGACTGTTTTGAATGTAATATCAATAACCTGTTTATTTTGATAAAGATAACTTAGATAATCCTTACCATTGTATTTATAGCCCAGCAGAGTGATAGTTTACAATCTTAACATACATCTATCTTTAACTATAAATTTTAGGAAGCCAAGAATTCAGTCGATAGATATTATCAGTGATAAACTGGTCAAAGAAGGTGTAAAAACTTGTAGGAGGGCTGGGCACAAGGGCTCACGACTGTAATCCCAGCACTTTGGGAGGCTGAGGTGGGTGGATCACAAGGTGAAGGGATCGAGACCATCCTGGCTCACCTGGCTCCGTCTCTACTAAAAATACAAAAATTAGCTGGGCATGGTGGTGGGCACCTGTAGTCCCAGCTACTTGGGAGGCTGAGGGAGGAGAATCACTTGAACCCAGGAGGCAGAGGTAGCAGTGAGCCGAGATTGCACCACTGCACTCCATCCTGGCGACAGAGTGAGACTCCATCTCAAAATAAAATTAAATAAGATAAAATAAAATAAATAATTTATACGATTCCTGTATTGTTTCCTTTGAAGATGTGGTTTGCAATTGAGAAACATTTTTGAGACAGAAATCAAAGATAAAAAGCTTCCATCAGATGGGTCTGTCTCCCTCTTGAGCTCTCCCACACATTGATGGAGCAGGGGCGATGCCGCTGCCTGTCTCCAAGGAAGCTCCCTAAGCCCAGTGCAGGACGAGAAGAGTGCTAAATAAGATATCCTACAGACAAGAGAATGACATCGTTGATGAAAACAAATCTTTCTATGTTTGTCTTTAACAAACAGCATTTTGGGTTTGTTAAGTAAAAACCCATTTACATTAATTTTTCAGGTAGTAAGTTTAAGACAAATATACCTAAAGTATAAAATGTACTTGAGGTTCTATTTAAAATAAGTTGTCTAAATATAAATCAGAAAGTCTACACAGTGAAATTTCGAGTGAAAAGGCTTTTGTCCTGATTATTTTTCGGCAGGCTTAGCACAGCAGGCCCCTAGGGAGTCTTGGAAGTGTGTGTGGGCACAGTAAGTGACTAGTTAAAAGTTTATGTTTCAAGTTAGTGTTACCAAACTTGGAGGATGAAGATTTGAAAGTATAATGGCCTAGTACTGACTTCCCTGTAGCCACATACTTTACCTTTAGCCAGGGCACACTCAGTAGTCCTCTGTGATAACGCAGGAGGGTCAGAATGTATTGAGGCGTCTGTTACGAGCGCAGTAGCTGCCCAGTAGCCCTCAGGCCCTGCCAGACACCCCTCTGCTGAGCCACCACATTTGTGAGGGCAACAGGATGTTGGAGACGAGGGCCAGGTCTGTGTTCCATCCTCACCAGCCTAGAGGAAGGTGACAGGAGTAGGTTGGAGGAGAAGCAAAGTCTGGGAGGCCTCATTCCCCACCCTGATGGATTATCCTCTTCGGAGCAGCCTCTGATAGCTGTAGAGATCAGTTTTCCTTCTCAGGCCACAGTCTCACTTTTGGAAGGCCAAAAATTATACATCTGTTTCTGACTCTGCTTATTGTAGTGTTTCTCATAGGCAGGTAGTTGAATCTCACCTTAGGGTATTATTTTGATGTGAGCGTATGATACATGTCCTGTTACAGTTCTGCTGTGCTTTGGTTGCTATGTGATATTCTGAGGTTTTTGCTGTCCTTGTTGCCCTAATTTCTTTGTTTGTGAAAATAAGCAGCGTCATTCAAGAGAAATTATGCTTCCTCTGTAAAACACTTTTAATCCAAGAATGTTCCTACTGCTTTAAGAATTCAAAGCATTGTCTTTTTTTTTCTTTTGATTTCCTGTTTATTAATCAACAGTGAGTAACTCCTTAAAAGATTATTTTAGCATTGTCTTTTAACCAGCCTTGCACATTTATCTAGTTTAGCTGATGTTTGTTTTGTTTGAAGCAAAACTAAGCTTAGGACTTGCCTCTATGTGGTAATAATTAAAGTTGGGCTTTGTGATTTCTGAGGACAATATTTCTTAGTCTTATTTTACTGATTGTTTTATGTTTGTAGTGTCAGTTTCATCTCTCTTGTGGTCATTGTCTTCCAAAAATCCTTTTATTGTCAGTCAGTGTGAATCCTTTTGTTCTGAATTCCTACATAAATTTTTGACTGGAAGTTCAATTTAGGATATTTTGTGGATTTTAGAAACACATTTTTCAATTCATTTGATTTGTTTTTTCCCCTTTTTTATTCTCAGTTGCATTATTCAAATACTATAATCTGTTCTTATCTTGTGCCATCTCCAGTTTTACTTCTGCTTCTACAACCTTGTGACATCAAAACATCCAACCATAAAAACATGTTTTACAGGCCGGATGTGGTGGCTCACGCCTATAATCTCAGCACTTTTGGAGGCTGAGGTGGGTGGATCACTTGAGGTCAGGAGTTCAAGACCAGCCAGGCCAACATGGCGAACCCCTATCTCTACTAAAAATACCAAAAAAAAAAATTAGGCATAGTGGCAGGCACCTGTAATCCCAGCTACTCTGGAGGCTGAGGTAGGAGAATTGCTTGAACCTGGGAGGCAAACGTTGCAGTGAGCCAAGATCACACCACTGCACTCCAGCCTGGGCAACAGAGCAAGACTGGATCTCAAGAAAAGAGAAGAGAGGAGGGGAGAGGAGGGGGGGTCTCAAAAAAAAAATTCAAATAGAACAACTACAATTCTTTACCCAGAAATCATATGTATGGAAAACTCAGCCATGGCATTGTGCTACCACTGACCTAGTAACAAGGTGCTTCAATGAAGCCAAGTGTCTGAAATGTGTTACTTTTGAGTGCTAGACTCATAAACCAAACCCTGTAGATAGATCCTATTAGGTTCATACTACTTCATAATTAGTGTGAATCTAAATTAGAAAAAAATATACATTTATTTATTATACTATTCACTTTCTTTTTTTTTGAGACGGAGTCTCGCTGTCACCCAGGCTGGAGTACAGTGGCCGGATCTCAGCTCACTGCAAGCTCCGCCTCCCGGGTTCACGCCATTCTCCTGCCTCAGCCTCCCGAGTAGCTGGGACTACAGGTGCCGGCCACCTCGCCTGGCTAGTTTTTGTATTTTTTAGTAGAGACGGGGTTTCACCGTGTTAGCCAGGATGGTCTCGATCTCCTGACCTCGTGATCCGCCCGTCTCGGCCTCCCAAAGTGCTGGGATTACAGGCTTGAGCCACCGCGCCCGGCACTATTCACTTTCATACAGGAATAAATCATATAAAATATGGTCTGTTCCTCAGTGTTGTATTTATTCTGATAAAAAGGGAATTAGACAAGTACACTTGGGGAATTGTAAAGTAGCACACGCAATCATAAACGCCAGTCTTTTATAGTCAGTTTCTTAGTTATATGTAACTGTCTGACTTGGGTAGAAAGAAAAACACATTTGAATAAAGTCTTGTCAATTAAGAAGCTGAAAATAAAAGGAATATGAGGCTTAAACTTCTTATTTCTGAAATTATCTTTATACTTCAGTTTAGAGTCATTTTCTAAGACTAGTATTTTCAAAGTTTTATTAGAGTAAATCTGATTTTTGATGAGGAGGGGTGGTACCCGGTCACTAAATGGCCAGGATGGTGGGCAGAATATTTTGCTATTTTAACAAATCCATTAGTAGCAAGCACTATTGACATTGCCTTGTCACTGAGTCGTATTTCATGCTGGTGTGTTGATGCAGGCGTCCAAAGTCAGAAACAGAGGTGGTGTCAAAGTCTGCGAAGTTAGCTCTGAAAGTCACTGAGATGTAGTAGCCGTTTTCAAATCCAGTCAGTCAAAAAGAATTTACGAAGTAACTAGAATGTGATTTATTGTCTGTCTTGAAAACCAGAATTCTGATAACCCCCCAGAATTTTCTGCGTTGATGGAAATGTTCTATTTATTGTGCTATCCACTATGGTAGTCACTAGCCACACTGAATACCAGAAATATGGGTCATGCAACCCAGGAACTGCATTTTTAAATTATTTTATTTCATTTTACTTTATTTCATTTAAATATGATGAGCTACATGGCCCAGTGGCTACCTTACTGGCCAACACAATGTAGAAGGTGGCTTTCAAGGTTCTTTCACCACAGGGACCCTTGCAGAGTAAATATAAATCTTTCCACAGCAACTTGCCAAACTGCCTAACACTTGATAACTGTGAACAGATAGAGAAGCATAGTTTCCTCTACCCCACCATCCCCACCCCCCACCCAATTTCATGCCTTCATGTGAACCCCATCTAATCGTGTGCCTGGCTAGCCAAATGCCCCGTCAGTTTGTGTCCCTTCCCTTTCTCATATGTTGGTTCCTCCAGGGTTGATTGTAGCAAGATCTTCCTTACCCATATCCAAGTAGGGAATCCTGTTCTCCCTCCTGGGAGATGGCCTGGTATCTTGGAAAGAGAACAGACTGGCTTTGAAGCCAGTTGGTTTGTATTACAGCCCTGTCATGGACTAGTGGTATACAATTAATTGGTTGTTATTTAACCTCCTCTGAAGATTGGAATAGTCATGTTTACCCTGTGGGGTTGTTGTGAAGAGGACTAAGAGCACAGCAAGTAAAGTATAGCCATCAGACTCTAACCAGCTAGTGTGGGTAGCAAAGAAGGCTCAGCGCAAATGTGCATATGAGCAGGTGATGGAAAAGTGATATCCACTGCCAATGATTGTGATTCTTTTTAATATTTAGGAGGATAAAGATAATAGATTTTGAGTAACACTAAATAACCCTAGTTTTTGCTAAACAATAGGCAACAACTAATTTGAAATTACTGAAGATGTAATTCACAATAGTGACAGCAGCAGTGCCGACATCCTTCCCACTGAGCCCTTGCATGTGGGAAGCCCTTCTAGGAACTCTGCATCAATTCATTAATTTCGTTTTCACAAGAAATCTGTGTAGTGCTTACATTTACTCTGAATACTCCCAATTTATAAAAACCGAGTCACAAAGACGTTAAATTTGTCCACAGTCACACAGCTTGTAAGTGGCAAAGCCAGGATTTAATTCCAGAGTTTTTAGGTCTAAAAGCTATACGTCCTCTCCTTCCTCCATGTCAACATGTGCTGTGCATTAGATTCTCATGTGCTTGGTCACTTGCCACCCAGCGTTTTTATTCTAAGTCTTTATTTTAAATTTATTCCATTCTTAGATGCCTACATTAGAACACACGGGACTCAGTTGTTACAAGGTCTGGTTTATCTGTTTAAAATGTACTGTCATGCCTTCCTCTATTCCCTGTAAATGTGAATGTATGTATATCCATTAATTTAATAAATATCTATTGAGTCCCTTGCACATGTCAGATACTGTGAAGTACCTAATAAAAAAGAGAGGTAAAAAGAGAAACAGCTGTTGTATTCTAGAAGTTCAGTTTTTAGTTGTAGAGGCAGACCGTTGAACATGACAGTGTGAAGGGCACTGTTGGAGCACAGAGGAAAGAGCAACTTTTCCCAGGACACTGGAAGAAGGAATGACATTCATTCCGAAGTCATTGATTTTCCAGGTACTGGTGAACCCCCCAGGCAAAGCCCCTTCTCTCACAGAGGCAACATTCTAGAAGGGACTTAATTAACATGAAGAAATCCATCTTCTGTCTCTTGTGTAGAAGGCCATATTCTTTCTGTTGCAGCACCAGTAATGCTTTACTGTGTTTTGTTGTTTCCTGATGTATGTCTCTCTGTGAACTTAAAGCCCTCTTGGCTAGCCCCTACCCAGAGGGCCTAGTTTATTTTCAGTAAATCTAGTGAAAAACCCAGTCATTTTCTTTTTCAAAGTGATTTTAACTCATAGTCTAACTTGAAAAATATTGTTTTCCTAAGTACGTATTAGTAAGTTTGCGAAGCTAGAATTAAACCTAAGGGCTTTCTTTGATTCCACAGTTATAAGCGGGGTCATGTTTTTGAGTGAAAGGCTGGGTTTTCTTCCCCAAATTAATGAGTCAGTTAAAAAATGTATGCCTGTAGTATGATTGCCGCAGTATCTCTCCCTGTATATTTGCTTATACAGGAAATGGCAAGGAATCTACAAAATAACTCCTAGAACTATTAAGCAAAGTTGAAGAAACCAACACATACAAAAATTAGGTGTATTTTTACATAGTATCAATGCATTCATGGACACCAAAATGAAAAATATACCATTTAAAATTGTAAAACTAAAAAAAGAGACCATATGAATGTTGGCAGCTTTATTAATAGTAATCCCAAACTGGCAACAACCTAAATGTCTATCAATGGGTGAATGATTAAACAGAATGTTAAATCCATATCATGGAATACTATTCAATAAAAATAAACTATTGATACAGACAATGACTGGATTAATCTCCAGAGAATGATGCTAAGTGAAAAAAGCCAATACCTAAAGAAGTGGAGAGTGTATTTTGGTTACTATGGTTTGATATGTGCCCCTCCAAAACTTACGTTGAAGCTTAATCCCCAATGTGGCAGTATTGAGAGGTGGGGCCTTAAAGAGATGACTGGGTCATGAGGGCTCTGCTCTCATGAATGGATTAATCCACTCATGAATTAATGGACAAATAGGTTATCATGGAATGGGATTGGTGGTTTTATAAGAGGTAGAGAGACCTGAACTAGCATGCTCCGCTCTCTTGCCATGTAATACTGGTGCCATCTCAAGACTCTGCAGAGTCTCCACCAGCAAGAAGGCCCTCACCAGATGCAACCCCTTGACCTCCATAAGTGTAAGAAATAAATTCCTCTTCTTTATAAGTTACCCAGTTTCAGGTATTCTGTTATAAGCAACAGAAAATAAGACAGTGGTTGTCAGGGGTTTAGGTTGTGCGGTGGGGTAGGGGTGGGGGTAGGGAAAGGAGAAAGAAGGAAGTTGATCTGTGTTATTTTGTACAACTGAATGTAAATCTACAATTATCTAAAAATAAAAATTTTAAGAAAAAATAGGAATTGTATAACATTAATCAATCTAAAACAACATTCCTCAATCATCCTACTGGTCATTTTATGTTCATGAGTTTTCCAGTCTTTAAGATTTCCCTATATTAAGAAAAAACACCAATTAACAATGGTCAGTATCTAATTTCTGTCCAATTATTGATCATTACATGTTTTGTGAGATTCACACTGACATGGGTTATTTTGATCTCTTTTCTTAGTTTTACAATTTTAAATGGTATATTTTTCATTGGCGTCCATGAATTCATTGATATAATATGTACAAATACACCTAATTTTTGTATGTGTTGGTTTCTTCGACCTTGCTTAATAGTTCTAGGAGTTATTTTGTAGATTCCTTGACATTTGCTTTATAGCAATTATGTCACCTGCAAATAAGGACATTTTTATTTCTTCTTTTTAATCTGTGTGCCTTTCCCCACCTATCTTGTCTTACTGCGCACTAGCTGGAACTTCTGGTACGATGTTGAATCAAAGTTATGAGAGAGGAAATTTTTGCCTGTTTTCCATCTTAGGTGGCAAGCATCTACTCTTTCATCATTAATTGTAATACTAGCTCTGGGGTTTCTGTTGATGTTCTTTATTAAGCTGAGGAAGTTCTCTTTCTAATTTTTAGAGATTCTTAAAAATTATTATTAAGGATAGGCGTTGAATTATGTCAAGTGATTTTTCCACATTGATTAATGTAATCAACTGATTTTTCTCCTTCAGCCTTCAACTTGGTTAAGGTGATTTTCAAATACCAAACAGGGCCATCTTGCCTGGAATTAACACCACTTGGTCATATTGCATAACTTCTTTTATATATTGCTGAATTCTATTTGCTAACATATTGTTAAAGAATTTTGTATCTATGTTATTGAGGTATATTGGTTTATAGTTTTTTTTGTTTGTTTGTTTTTTTGTACTGTCTTTGGTTTTAGTATCAGAGTAATACATGCTTTATAAAAGGGATTGGAAGAGTTTCCTCCTCTTCTGTTTTCTAGAAGACAGTGTGTAGAATTGGTGCTAGTTCTTCTTTTCCCATTTATTAGAATTCTCCAGTGAAAGTATCTGGACCTGGAGATACCACTTTTGGGAGTTTTAAAATTACAAATTTGGCTGGGCATGGTGGCTCACACCTATAATCCCAGCACTTTGGGAGGCCAAGGGCGGCGGATCGCGAGGTCAGGAGTTTGAGACCAGCCTGGCCAGCATGGTGAAACCCCATCTCTACTAAAAATGCAAAAAATTAGCTGGGGATGGTGGTGCATGCCTGTAGTCCCAGCTACTCGGGAGGCCGAGGCAGGAGAATTGCTTGAACCCAGCAGGCAGAGGTTGCAGTGAACCGAGATCGCACCACTATACTCCAGCCTGGGCAACAGAGCATGACACTGTCTCAAAAAAATAAAAAATTACATATTTATTTTCCTTAATATTTATAGGCTGTTCAAATAATCTGTTTCATATTGCATGAATTGTGGTAGTTATTTTTGTTTCCTTTTGAGAAATTTGTCCATTTCATCTAAGTTCTGAGAATGTATGTATGTAGACTTGTCCATAGTAGTCCTTCACCTAGCCTTGTGATGTGTACAGGGCCTGTAGTGACAGCCTCCGTCTTATTCTTGATCTTGGTAATTTGTATCTTCTCTCTTTTTTCATTTTTTAGTCAATTCATTGATCTTTTCAAATAATTCTATTGCATTGTTTTTTTTCTCTGTTTTTCTGTTCAATTTTATTTATTTCTGCTCTTTAATTATTTCCGGCTGGGTACGGTGACTCATGGCTGTAATCCCAGCACTTTGAGAGGCTGGGGTGGGTGGATCACACCTGAGGTCAGGAGTTTGAGACCATCCTGGCCAACATGGTGAATGAAACCTGGTCTCTACTTTAAGAATATAAAGATTAGCCAGGCGTGGTGGTGGGCACCTGTAATCCCAGCTACTCAGGAGGCTGAGGCAGCAGAGATTGCAGTGAGCCGAGATCACACCACTGCACTCCAGCCTAGGTGACAGGGCAAGACTCTGTCTCACACACACAAAGAAATTATTTCTTTTCACTTGCTCTGAGTTTATATTGCTTTACTTTTTTCTAGGTTTTTGAGGTAAGAACTTAAATTGTTGATTTGAGACTTTTTTCTTTTTTAATGTAAGCTTTAAGTTTTGTAAAATTTCCTCTCAGTATCACTTCAGCTGTTTCTCACAAGTTTTGATAGGTTAAATTTGTATTTTCATTTAGTTCAGTGTTTTTACGTTTTCATTGAGACTTCCTCTTTGACCCTTGGATTACTTAGAAATATGAGTTCATGGGTGCAGCACACCAACATGGCACAAGTATACATATGTAACAAACCTGCATGTTATGCACATGTACCCTAGAACTTAAAGTATAATAAAAATAAAAAATAAATTAAAAAAAATAAAAAATAAAAAAAAATTTCAAAGTGTTTGGAGAATCTCATGTTATCGTTCTGTTATTGATTTTTAGTTTGATTCTACTGTGATTAGAGAATGTACTCTATATGATTTCAGTTCTTCTAAATTTGTTTAGATGTGTCTTGTGGCACATGCATTTTGTGGGCACCTGAAAAAAATAGTATTCTGCTGTTGTTTGGTGGAGTGTTTTGTGATGTCAACTAGAACCTGTTTATTGATGGTGGTGTTGTACTCTTCTGTATTCTTTCTGATATTCTCTCTAGTTCCATCAAATGTTGAGAGAGGGATGTTGATGTCTGCAGTTCTAATTGTGGATTTGTCTGTTCTTTGAGTTTTATCAGTTTTTGCTTCATGTATTTTGAATCTATGTTGTTTGTTGTAGATACATTTAGGATTGCTATGTCTTCAAGGTGGATTGATCTTTGTTTCATTATGTAATGTGCCTTTCTATATTTGGGGTTTTCTGTGTTCCAAAATCTACTTCATCTGATATTAATATAGCACCCCCACTATATTTTAATCAATGTTTACATGATGAATCTTTTCCCATTTTTTACTTTTATCCTACCTATATCTCTATATTTGAAGTGAGTTTCTTGTAGACAGCATGTAGATGGATCATGAATTTACCCTGCCAATCTTTGTCTTTTAATTGGTTTATTTAGACCATTTATCCTCAGTGTAATTATTGATACATTAGGACTTAAGTGTACCTTTTTACTTTTTGTTTTCTTTGTCCTCTGTTTTTATTTGTTTTATTTTTATTGATCTCATATGGGTTACTTGAACATTAATTTTTTTTAGGATTTCATTTATAATGTTTTGGTGTGTATCTCTTTTTATAGATATTTTATTGATTGCTCTAGGTATTACATACATGTAACTTAGCACAGTCTACTGGGTCAACATTTTACCAGTTTCTGTGAAGTATAGAAACCATACCTCCATTTATATTCTCTTTCCCTCCCTATTTATAATATGATTGTCTTTAATGTTTTCTCTGCATGCATTTAGAACCACCTCAGACAGTGTTATAATTTTTATGACAATAAAAATTTTGAAAACTCAAGAGGAGTAGGAAAGCCTCTTGTATTTACCTGTATTATTTTATCTGTAGCCTTCCATTTCTATTTCTTTCTTCCCACAGGTCCTTGGTTCTGTTGGGGGTTTTTTGTTTGTTTGTTTTTTGAAGCGGAGTTTTGCTCTTGTTGCCTGGGTTGGAGTGCAATGGTGCAATCTTGGCTCACCACAACCTCCATCTCCCGGGTTCAAGCAATTCTCCTGCCTCGGCCTCCCGAGTAGCTGGGATTACAGCCATGCACCACCACACCCGGCTAATTTTGTATTTTTAGTAGAGATGGGGTTTCTCCATGTTGGTCAGGCTGGTCTCAAACTCCCGACCTCAGGTGATCCGCCCACCTCGGCCTCCCAAAGTGCTGGGTTTACAGGTGTGAGCCACCATGCCCAACCAGGTTTTTTTTTTTTTTTTTTTTAAGTCTATTTTCCCTTTAGTATTTATAATGGGTAATTTTAATTATTTTTATCTTCAAGTTTATTGATTCTTTTCTCTTCCTTCTCCCTTCTGCTGTTGAACCTATTCTTTTATTTTCACTATTTTTTTTAGTTCTGAAACTTCCATTTTTAAGAAATAATTATTCTGTTTATTTGCTGAGACTATTTTTTTTTCATTTGTCTCAAGTGCATCGAGATGCTTATTAAAGCATTTTTAAATGGCTGCTTTAGAATTTTGCCAGATAATTCTAACCTTTATGTTATCTCAACATTGACATCTGTTAATTATCTTTATTCATTCAAGTTGAGATTTTTCATGGTTCCTATTATAACAAGTGATTTTTGATGGAAACATGGACATTTGGAGTATTATGTTTTGAGACTCTGGATTTTATTTAAACCTCTTTTAGGTAGCTTCATCTGACACTGCTCTGGTAGGAGAAAGTGAGGAGTGGAGTGGGGTTGTTACTGCCAGGTGGAGAGGGAAGTCCAGATTCTTCAGCTGACACTTGAGAGACGGAGAGACTCCTTGTTCCTGCTGGGCAGGGGTATGAGTTCCAGCTCCCTGCTAAGCCTCTGCTGACACCACCCTGGCTGGCAAGGCCAGGGAAGCCTTGTTGCTGTTTCTCACATGCCTTCTGCTGAGGGGTAGGAGGGGTAGGAGGGAAAGGTGGCCTCAGCACCACTGAGCAGTGGTAAAAATCCTGATTCTCTGCCACACTTCCTCTGGCACCACCCCAGAGGGATAGGGAGTGGTGCTTGGTTACTACTGTCAGGAGAAGTTGAAGTCCAGGCCCCCAGGTAGTCTCTCCACTGTCAAAATGAGGGGAGTACTCATTGCAGGCCTGTCGGGGATGAAAGTACTCCAGGCCCGGTGACTCACACCTGTAATCCCAGCACTTTGGGAGGCCAAGGTAGGCAAATCACCTGAGGTCAGGAGTTTGAGACCAGCCTGGTCACCATGATGAAACTCCATCTGTACAAAAATTAGCTGGACATGATAGTGGGCGCCTGTAGTCCCAGCTACTTGGGAGGCTGAGGTGGGAGAATCGCTTGAACTCGGGAGGCCGAGATTGCAGTGAGCTGAGATTGCACCCCCACCTGGGCGACAGAGCAAGACTCCATCTCAAAAAAAAAAAGAAAAGAAAGCTCCTTGGCCCCACCTTCTCTCATACCTCAGCTGGGATATTGGGGTCTCTCATTACAGCCCAATGAGGGGGGAAGTCCAGGTCCTCACGTGGCCTGTGCTGGCATGCATGGGGACAAGTCATAGGTTTTCCATGATGTTTACCTAGAGTAGAGCAGTTACCATCTAAGAGTTTTCTGCCTTTCTAGGCTGCCCATTCCTTGGTCCTTGGTTAAAGAGAGCAGGCTTTGGTAGAGCTTTTTGTCAGCACCTGTTGCTGCTTCTGGGTTGCTGGCTCCTTCAAGTCAAAACCTGAGATATGCGAGGCAAAAAGAAAACCCAGGGCTGGGCACAGTGGCTCACACCTGTAGTCCTAGCACTTTGGGAGGCCAGGGCGGGTGGATCACTTGAAGTCAGAAGTTTGAGACCAACCTGGCCAACATGGCAAAACCTTCTCTCTACTAAAAAAATTTAAAAATTAACTAGGCTTGTGGTTCATGCCTGTTATTCCAGCTACTCAGGAGGCTGAGGCACGAGACTCATTTGAATGGAAAGCAGAGGTTTCAGTGAACTGAGACTACACCACTGCACTCCAGCCTGAATAACAGTGAGACCATGTTTTAAAAAAAAAAAAAGAAAGAAAGAAAGGAAGGAAAGAAGGAAAGAAAAGAAAGAAAACCCAGGAACTTGCCACTGCCTCATTCCTAAAGTCTCTAGGTTTAGCCTGTCTGCCTCTTCTCTCCACCTCTCGGTGTCTTCTTATGTTTACATATAATGTCAGGCATTTTAGTTGTACTTAATGAGAGTAATAGGGAAAAGTGTGATACTCTATCCTCCCAGAATCAGAAGTCCCAAATTTCTCTTAATACTAAGCAGCACCAAGTTTTAAGGAATAGGCATTAAAGTGTTTTCTCTTGTCTAAGGACTGAGAAGAACCAGGAGAATTTTGTCTGCTCTATTTCCTGACTTCTTTTCATTAATACTTAAATGTGAGGTATTCAGCAACTATAGCCAGTTTGATAGCAAAGGTAGATGCTCCTTTGACATTTAATGGTATGTTCTTTGAAAGATTAGAGCTGTCAAAATGTCTGAAGGTTTTATTTGTACATTTTATTTCATTGTTTGGGCACTTTTTTGCGGCTGTTGACAGTTTTTGTTCATCCTCTGTATTTCCCCCTGAGGGGTCTTGAGGCTATACTGGGAGGGCACAAGGAAGTCCAAGCCCACAGACTTAGCCTTCTTCCATCCCTTCCTGACACAGGGCTTTCATTAGAACAGTGAAGTCAGACTACTGGCGGCCATGCTGGAGCATGAAGGACAGCTGTGCCTCTGTGGGTGGGCTTGGCTCTAGCTGTCCATAGCAGACGAGTCATTGCTCTTTGCATTCCTGATTTAGCAAGAACATGAGGGGACCCCAATATTGCAAAGAAACTGTTGCATATCTTTCTCTTTTCCAGGCAAAAACTGATTATTCCAAATGGAAGTTGCCCTGTTATTCTGAATACTTACTTTTGTGAGAAAGTTGTTGCCAAAGAAGATTCAAAAAACACTTGTGACGTGTACTATCCGGATATACCCCTTCCAAGAAGAAGCATCTCTTTGGCCCAGATGTTTGTAATTAAGGGTCTAACAAATAATTCACCTGAAATCCAGGTAAACTCCTATTGACTTAAAGGTTTTATGCTTGTAATATGTTAATGACTGGATTTGGAAGGGCTTCAGTGTAAGTGAAGGTGTTTACCTTTTGTCTCCCTCCAAAAATCCCACCACAAGTATGTATGCTGCAGGAACTTATTGTTATGCCTGAATATATTATAGTTCAGTTCAGCATTTAGTGGTGCTCTTTTTACAGTATTTCGTCTTTCTAATTATGTATCTTTAATCTTTATTCTAATTTATTAAATAGAGTCATGCATCACTTAACGGGGATATGTTCTGAGAAATTTGTCATTAGGTGATTTTGTCATTGTGTGACCATTATAGAGTGCACTTGCACACACCTAGATGTTCCAGCCTACTACACACCTAGGGTATATGGTATGGCTGATTGCTCCCAGGCCACAAACCTGCACAGCATGTTACTTTACTGAACGCTGTAGGCAATTGTAACACAATGGTAAGTACTTGTGTATGTAAACATATCTAAACATAGAAAAAGGATAGTAAAAGTACAGTCCAAAATATAAAAAATGGTGCATCTGTATAGGGCGTTTACCATAAATGGAGACTATAGAACTGGAGGTTGTTATGGGTGTCAGTGAATGAATGGGGAGTGAATGTGAAGGCCTCAGACACTACTGTAGACTTTATATACACTGAACACTTGCACTACACTAAATTAATTTTTTTCTTCAGTAATAAATAATTTAACCTTAATTTACTGTAACTTTCTAACTTTATAAACTTTAAATTTTTCATTAACTTTTTTACTCTTTATAGCAGCACTTAGCTTACAACACAAATACAAATAGCTATGCAAAAATATTTTTTCTTTATATCCTTTTTTGTTTTTATTTTTTTTTTTTTTACTTTTAAAACTTCTTTGTTGTAAACTAAAATACAAACATACACAGTAGCCTAGGTCTTCACAGGGTCAGGACCATCAATATCACCATCTTCCACCTCCACATCTTGTCCCACTGGAATGTGTTGAGGGACGGTAACGTGCATGAAGCTATCATCTCCTTGGATAACAATGCCTTCTTCTAGATACCTTCTGAAGGACCTGCCTGAGGATGTTTTACACATAACTTGTTTGTTAACATGTGGAATACTCTAAAATAACAATTAAAAGTATAGTACAGTAAATACATAAGCCAGTAACATTGTTTATTATTATCAAATATTAGGTACTGTACATAACAGGATGTGCTAGACTTTTATGCAACTGGCAACACACTACTTTTATTTACACTAGCATCACCACAAACGTGCATACATCACTAGGCAACAGGAATTTTTCATCTCCATCATAGTTTTATGAGACCACAGTCAAACATGCTGTCCATTGTTGACAGAAACATCATTATACAGTGCATGCTAGTATTGAACAATGTTCATTTTCTCTATTCTTGTAATGTCTAAGAATTTTTTAAAACCCTCCTTTATTTATTTAAAAAATCATATTTTTCTTTTCCACAATATCTATTATCCCTTGGGATAAAAAGAACTGCATAAGCTTGAGATTATATGCTGGAGTTGTTTTTTGGAATTTTACTGGTCCTAAGCCATGATCATTTGCCAAGATGAATTTAGGGAACTACTAAAATTCACTTGCTGTGGGCATGAATGGCCCCTGGGACCACCCTAAGCACTGAATGTTCGTGTGGCTCCCAGTGCACTGGCCTCAAGGTCTCTGGGTTATATAAGTTGTCGCTAAGCAGAATGCTTCCTGAGACTGACAGATCAAGGGAGGAGGAATACGAAAGAAAAGTAGACAAACTTTCAGCCTGTTTTGTATCAGCTAGTCAAGCAAAATCTCTCTTTGACTATCAAAAGAAGTATCTGGAGAGGATTATGCAAAAAGGAAGACTCTCTAATCAATTTAATTATAACAGATAAAAAATATGGCCCAAAGCACATTACTGTTTTAACATATAGTTTTAAACAGCTATGTAATATTAATCCCATGAGATACATTTTTGGCCTATAACAGTGATAATGAAACTACTTGTAGCATAATAGTTAAACATGTGAACTTTGGAACCAGATGACCTGGTTCAAATCCTTACTCAGCCACTTCCTGCTGGGTCATCTCGGGCAAGATCCGTGGTCTCTGTGTCTCAGTTTTCTTATCTGTAAAATGGAGGTATGATATTATGTATCTTCTTGGGTGGTTGTGTGAGGATAAGCATGTTTAATATGTAAATTTAAAAGCCTGGAATATAGGAAGCACTCTGGAAGTGGTGGTGTTTTATTATGACAGGTGATATTATGTAAGGGGTTGTTGGGAGAATATGTGAGTATGTAAAATGCTTAGCCTCGGAGATTGCACATACAAGAACTTAATAAAATGAAGGATTTGTAGTATCCCTAGTCATTCTTTTATCTTCATTTTTAGTTTGTTCTGTTGGAATTCTTACCTCAAAAAAGAAAAATTTCTTGAATTATCATGAATTTTATTAGCAGAACTTTCTGTGTGTTTTCAAAGACCTGCCTGGTATAGTAGACATCCTGCTGTGCTCCTTGTTCTTTCCCTGGCCTTCAGCTTGCAATCTTAGCCACCTGGCAGGCCCAGAGCCCCACACCACAAGTTCCTTTGTTTTCATCTTCACCATCACTTCAGTGTAGTGCAGATCCACTGGGGGGCTGCTTAAGGATGTCATTATTTGGTGTGCAGCATGTTGCTTGTTGTTAGCCAAACCTGAAACTTTGTGAGTCTTGAAACTGTTCCCTTTATGTGTCTCGGCCAGGTTGTGTGTAGTGGTGTAGCCACCACAGGGACAGCCTCGACCCACAGGCACAAAGAAGCAAAACAACACATCCCAACCGGCACTCCCCTGAGGGATTCTCTCCTGGACGTGGTGGAAAGCCAAGGAGCTGCCTCGTGGCCAGGAGCTGGGGTCCGAGTGGTAGTGCAAAGAGTGTATTCTCTTCCCAGCAGAGACAGCACCAGGGGTCAGCAGCGGGCCAGCTCAGGACACACAGACCCAGCTGGAACTCGGTGAGTGCCAAGATGCTGGTGTGGGGCAGGGGTGAAGAGTCACTTAGACAGAGTGCTCTAGAAAGTGGAGGCTCTTCCCAGAGCACGTTCTTAGCTGCATTCACTATATATGTGGGCTTTTTTTGTTTTTCCTTGCATCAAAATTTGGGATACATGATATGATAAAGGATTTTATCTATTTAATTTTAAAGTCCTATTAAAAATTAAATTTACTGCATTTTCTTTTACCTTTAATGGTTCATGTTCTTGAAAGTCATACAAATGCAAGAAATACTGGTTTTGTTCTGGGAAAGCCAAGACATGTGGTTGTCATACCTCAAAAGACCATTGTAACATCCAGTTTTATATGTCTTGAAAACCTGAGTAAATAATGGCAACTGGTAAACCTGTGGCTTTCAGAGAGTGCTGTATCAAACCGTCTGTATCAGAACTGCCTAATAGAACTTTCTGCAGTGATGTAAATGTTGTCTGTCTGCATCATCCAGTGCAGTTAAGTGCAGACAAATGTAGAAGAAGTGATGTTGTCTCTACTCAGATTTAGGCCCTTCCTGGTGTTGGTTCTTACAGATAGCTGTAGACGCATGACTGACAGAGAGGTTTGTTTGTTTACATCAGAGCCTCAGCATAGTCTTTTTTCTTTTTGCAACATCCACCTCTGGAGTTCAAGAGATTCTTTTGCCCAAGTAGCTGGGATTACAGGCATGCACCACCATGCCTGGCTAATTTTTGTATTTTTAGTAGAGACAAGGTTTTGCTACGTTGGCCAGGCTGGTCTCAAACTCCTGGCCTCAAGTGATCCACCCGCCTCAGCCTCCCAAAGTGCTGATATTACTGGCGTGAATCACCACGCCCAGCCTGGCATAGCCTTTTGAAGTTATCTCTGGCAATGATAATTGCCCTCAAAGAAGTAAGATGCATTTCCAACAGAATAGAAATTAAAAGTATAGATGCTACTTCATCAGTTTTGTTTAACTATTAATAAGAAAATACATACTGAAGAAACAGTAATTAGCAATCATCCTGGCCAGGCATGGTTGCTAACACCTATAATCCCAGCACTTTGGGAAGAGCCCTAGGCAGGTGGGTCACTTGAGCCCAGGAGTTTGAGACCACCCTGGGCAAAGCAAGATGGCAAGACCGCATCTCTAATATAAAGACAAAGCAATCATCTGTCATTACACTGCCTTCTGATGCCAGAGAGAGAAACAGGATACCTACGCTCCTATGTGAATTATGAATCATCTTCAAGTGGAGGCACTTTATTTGAAAATGCTATGAATTTCAGAAAGTACCTTGAGTTCTAGAGTTGGAGAATGTTTCTTTTGGAATTACAGAAAAAAAAAATGATTCTTTTTCTGGAATATGTATGTTTGTGAAATCAGTTTTAAGGTCTTTATCATGGCTTGTAGATATAGACCAGTCTTGCACCCTTTGCCCTAAATCTGTGGTAAATTTATATAGAATTTTCTAAGACAGCTACACATCAGACATAGGTTTTTATTTCGTGTTTTTGTTTTGCTTGGCCTTTTTAATGACACATCCAGTGTTAGGTTTTGAAGAAGGGAATACTAGTTACCTTGGCAATGAGGAACTTGGTAGAGCTTCCTCATTTCAGCACACGGACCACACACTCCAAGGGGACGAGGAAACAGAGACAGTGGGGAACTGAATCACCCTGACGAGAAGGAACAACAAAACTGACAGTGCGGTTGCTTCCTCTGACTAATCACAGCGAATGCACGTTATGAAGGCTGTCCCTCTAGGTCCTCCAGTGGTAGTTGTTTTACTTATTTAGCAAAGAGAGAAAAACTAGAAACTAAAATCTGGTGAAATGCTACCAATGTGAGTGGCATTGTGAATGCTTTGGAGTTGTACTTTGGAATACATGTGGTACATATCCACATGGAATACATTTGGAATACATATCCAGTGAGAATATGCTGGTGGTAGATTGAAAGAAGGCCAGGCATGAACTTCAAAAACAAGAAAACAACATCCAGTATTCAGAGTTAATGAATATGCATTCTGTGTGATGCATTTTCTGTAGCACATCGGAGATTGTACAATATTGAAGCTAAGTGATATTATTCCCACTTTGCAGATGAGGAAACGGAGCCTCAAGGAGGATCTCACTGCTGACACAGGTAGACACAAAGAAAAATGCAATGGGATATAGAATCCCAGATGACATGGTTGTAGAGTGTTAGAGTTTAAAAGAAAAGGGAGAGGCCAGGCGCAGTGGCTCATGCCTATAATCCCAGCACTTTGGGAGGCCGAGGCACCCTGGCCAACATGGTGAAACCCTGTCTCTACTAAAAATACAAAAATTAGCCGGCCATGGTGGTGCGCACCTGTAGTCCCAGCGACTCTGGAGACTGAGGCAGGAGAATCGCTTGAACCCAGGAGGCGGAGGTTGCAGTGAGCCGAGATCGTGCCACTGCATTCCAGCCTGGGGACAGAGCAAGACCCTGTCTCGAAAAGAAAAGGGAGAAAATTGAGTTAGAACCAAGCCATGTTTAGATTAAGGCTGACCCAGGGTCAAGTTGTCCAGGGCAGCAGAAGTGCAAGTGCCTTGCCCTGGGGAGACTTGGTTGGACTGTGTACAAAGATGAACTTTTGAACTAAGGGCCATAGCGTTGGCCTTGAGTTTGAGGACAGGGCTGCTGAGATGTCTTTGAGTACAAGAAGAGCTGATCATTAATATTTTCTAGATTATTTTGCTGTGATAATCATCAGGCTCTCTAGTTTATGTATCAAATTAATATAGAAGTTAAATTATACTTTATTCACTACTAATTGTTTGCTAATATATTTAGAAAGAAAAACTTAGAGAATGTATCTGCCTTCGAGATACAGCAGTATGCATTCTAAGGCAGTTTTCTATACATGTACATGTAGCACAAACATTATTAGAAGATGCAGATGTGTAGCCTGGAAGATTTTCTGCCTGTGATTCCTGCTTTCAGCTTCCTGATCAGAGATGACATATAGAACACTCTGTGGGTCCCACAGGATGGACAAACTTGGGCTTAGCTAGTACAGACTCATCAGCACAGCACACACAGAAGAAGGAAAATTGCATAAGCAGTGACCCCTTCCAACTAAAGGTAGCTCTAAGTCTGGTCTCCTCGTTTTTCAGAATGGCTTTTCTTGAACTCTTGTCATTATCTGCTCTGCCCCAGAGATCTTTCAAGCTATTAGTGAACTTAAAGACAACCTTGATTACTGTGTGTTTTCTGTGAAGTCCAGAAATTACTGTGTGAGAAGAAATTAAACCTGGGTGAAAAGAAATGAAGGTATCTTATGGCAGATTTGTTTGCCACAATAGTTGCCCCTTCCCAGCCCAGGTCAGGTGGTTGCTGATAAAACCCTGCAATTAATTTCTGTCTAAGTTTACTTTGCACCTTGAACATAGGTGTCAATCTCAGTCTGTTCCCAGTTCTCAGGCAGTGTCACTTTTCTGATACCAGTAACAGCTTATCTTCTGAAAGCTGACAGCTCAATTAGTGCCAACCTTGAAATTAAAAGAAAATTTTTTGAAGCAGCTAGTCCTGTTCAGGGTCAGATAGATTTTCTCAAAAGGTTCATGTCCTCTGCACTGTGAAACATTATCAGAAATAAACTTTACATTTCAGAAATATAATATGTTAGAGTCCCCTGTCCATTGTTCTTCTGGATGACTTCCTTTAACTTGAGCTGTTAATGAAAACATTTCTGTGAGGTTTCTCAAGGTGTTGTAGGTCAGAGTAACCAACACAAACTTAAGTTTTATAAATCACTAAAATCAAAGGTAACAAAAAACTGATGCAGAAGGCACTCCCTAACCACAGAATAGGCAGTCTGTTCAAAGCCCAAACACACCTTTTTTATAGATCCACTACATGTTGAATGATCGTTAGATAAATGCATGACTAATAAAGCCATGGGCATTTTTTTTTTTTAAAGAAACGGAGCACTGGCCATCGAGGTAATTTATAACGAAAACTGAGGCAAAGAGAGAAAGTTATGATTCCTTAGTGATTCTCTGTGTCCTGGTGGTACAGGTCCAGACCATATTACCTCACTCCAAGCCCATGGTGATTGTCAGCAGACATCACCTTTCTTTCTCTCTTTCTAAAACATTCTCTTCCTTTCTTCTTGAGACATTTAACCTAGGGACCAGTAATTTTTGTTTGTTTGTTTTTTAAACATGGTCTTGCTCTGTTGCCTAGGCTGGAGTGCAGTGGAGCAATCATGCCTTACTGCAGCCTCAACCTCCTGAGCTCAAGCAGTCCTTCCACCTCAGCCCCCAAGTATTGGACCCACAGGCATGTGCCACCACACCCAGCTAATTTTTTTTTTTTTTTTTTTTTTTTTGTAGAGACAGGGTCTCACTCTGTTGCCCAGGCTGATCCCAAACTTGTAACCTCAAGCAATCCTCCTGCCTTGGCTTTCCACAGTACTAGGACTACAGGTGTGAGCCACCATACCTGACCAAGCAATGTAATCTTTATCCTTTAGAGATGCAAGTTCTTTCTTGCCCTTCATTGCAGAAATATTTTAAAGTCGAGAGTTAGTCCTTTGCAAGAGGACAGAACTTGCTAAATAGTTGTGTCTTCAGACAAAAAGCCGGAGAAATTCACTGAGCTGAACTCAGAAAAAAAGCACATTTTCCTTTTTTCATACCTTGATGTTTTACTCCTGTTTTTGATCTTTTGGCCTTTTCTTTATTTTCATGTTGTGTATTTATTCATTCTTTTCACTAAGGAAAAAAAAATCCACCATGCCCTGGACCAGGTCCTGGGCCTGCAGTGGTTGACAAAACCAGACATTGTCTCTGTGTTCCTAGAGCATAGTCCTAGTGGGAGATCCCACACAAAATAATTTACAACAAATGCATTTATGATTACAAGTTGCAATAAGTGCCCTGGTGAGAAAAAAATAGGGCACAAAGGAGAACGTACATAATTTAGTTTAGAAGGGTCAAAGATGGTGTTCTAAGGCAGTACTATTTAACTTTAGGTGTTAGGTAAAGAGAAGATGAAAGAGAATTGCTCACAGAGGAGAGAATACCTTTGAAAAGCTCTTGGACAGGAGAGAGATGCCAGCATGACCATGCTGCACGGGCCAGCAAGAGATCCCAGGCAGGAAACTGGCCACAGCCTAGTGGACCATGTGCAGGAGCTGCAGTGTCTGCTGTGGCTGCCCACTGACCAAGAATAAGGTTGACCCGCTTGAAAGTCAGCTTTAGCTGTCAGGGGTTTAGTAGGATGGGCACATGGGCCAGGGCCCAGTGAAAGCAGAGAGACCCAGGAAGCAGCTACTGCCATACTCCAGGTCAGAGAGGACTGGTGGGTTCCTGAGTCTCCTGTGGCTTTGCCAGAGCTAGAGAAAAGGTCCGTGTTCTAGATGTGTGTGATGGCTTCATAATGGATTGGTTGGGGGAGGAGCAAAGTAGAAGGGAATGTTCAGAGAGCGAGCCTCAGCTTGAGTTATTTAGTTGAAGGATGTTCCCATTTGCTGAGATGAGAAAAACTACAGTGAAAGCAGGTCTGGAAGAAAGCTTGAGAATGCAGTCTGTGCCTACTAAGTTTGAGATTCCTATGAGACATCCAAGAAGAGATGTCCTGTGAGAAAGCTGGACATATATACCTTACACCCAGAAGGTTTTAGATTGGACATAAATGTTTGGGGGCTCTCAGCTTGTGTCTGGTCACTATGTATCTTTGTATGTTCATTCATTTTGTTTGCGGATGTTAGCAGGTTATGTTTGTTTATGGTGCCAAGCTCCAAAGGCACTAATGGCTGTGAGTGCAAGGCAGCAGTGTCCTGTGACAGCTGAGTCTACAACCAGGGCTGTGGAGGAGGTCACTTTAGGGAAACATTAGAGAGAAAAGAAAGAAGAAATGCAGGCATTCAGCTCCAAGATCCTCTTGCATTGGAAAGCAGGTAGAAGAGGAGCCCGCTGAAGAGATAGAGGAGGCTGGGCTGGTGAAGCAAGAGGAAGCCAGAACTGGTGGCAAGCGCTCAGGGTGGTGCTTCCATGTGGGAGGGGACCCATCGTACTGCAAAGTCTAATAAAGTGGGCATTGAAAACCTGTGCCCCAGATTTGGGAGGAGTTGCTGGGTCACTTCATGAGCAGGAGGTGTAGGGAGCAGTGAACGCAGAAGCTCACTTAGCAGAGTAGAGTGGGTGGGATGCCAGAGGAGGAACAGGCTTGGATAATAAATGTTTTCTTGATGCATAAGGGGATGACAATGTCCAAATTTACATAGAACAACAGAACTGCAGTGAGGGCATTCTGTCTCTTGTTTCCTAATGTGTATGCAGGTACCATTTTTCTTTTAAAAATTCATTGAGACCAGTGGTTTAATGGAAAGAACAAAAAGTCTGGAATCAGACTGGTGTGGGTTCACTGGTGACAGGACATTTAGCAGGGAGACTGGGGAAAATTGTGTTTCCTTGTCTCTGAAACTGGTATTATAATACTATAATGCAGACTGGTGGTGAGGACTGATTGGGATGATGTATGTGAAGTACTCAGCAGGATGCTTCCCATGTGACAAGTACTCAGTAAAAAGCAGCTCACTCCCTCTTTAACAGCAAGCATAGATGCTTAAAAAAATAGTGGTAAAGAGCATTGCTACAATAATACAAACCTGAACTAAGCAAAGACAAGCTCTTCCTTTACAAATCAGCACTCAGTGTTGGTACTGAGTCTGCCATCTGGCTGCTGAGGAAGCTTCCTTGAAGGTGATTTTTATTTCTATACTTTTGGCCACCGCATTCCCCACCTCTACCCCTACCACTGCCGTCAAATAGGAGTTGATGCCCATTTACTTTGGAAAAGAAGCATTTGTGTAAATTTGTATGTGAAATATGACCACCACTGTCTAAATGATGGAGATATAGAAGTTCCTCTGGAATAAACATATTGCAGAAAACTGCCCTAATGCTGGGGCCAGTGTTGAATGGTGCTGATATTGTGGTTGGAAATTTTTTTACTTTGTCCAGAGCATTAAACAAATAAAGATCCCATCCGGGCACGGTGGCTCATGCCTGTAATCTCAGCACTTTGGGAGGCCGAGGTGGGCGCATCACGAGGTCAAGAGATCGAGACCATTCTGGCTAACACGATGAAACCCCATCTTTACTAAAAATGCAAAAAAAAAAAAAAATAGCCAGGTGTGGTGGTGGGCACCTGTAGTCCCAGCTACTGGGGAGGCTGAGGCAGGAGAATGGTGTGAACCCAGGAGGTGGAGCTTGCAGTGAGCTGAGATCGCACCACTGCATTCCAGCCTGGGTGACAGAGTGAGACTCCATCTCAAAAAAACAAACAAAAAAACAAATAAAGATCCCAAACTCCTGATGATGAGAATGGTTCAGATTAAGGGCGAACGAGGAACATGCACTAGTAGATCATGGATGTGATGATTAGGGAGATTAGGCTTTGCATGTGTTTGGACAGTGGAGAAAGACTCTTGGATTAAGCTTACTAGACTCCTTTTGAAAAGCTGGTCAGCTGTGACACGTTGATTCCGCAGCTGTGTGCTCACCTGCTGTGTCCCGCTGGGTGAATACAGCTCTTCTCCCTGCTTGTGAACCTTACTTTTCTTCCCACTAAACAGTTGGGAGATATTCTTGACTCTGCCTCCTTTTCTCTGTATTGAGATAGGGTGGCATACATTCCTTCTCTGTAACAGTGGCATATCCCTGTCTACAGTTGAAGAGCCTGAAGGGAAGACAGCTCCCTCGTCAACAACACAGGGGACCATTTCACTTGCTTTTCTTTTATGTACCACCACATACTGCCAGAGTTGGTGGAATGACTGTTCATCCATCTGCTTAGCATCACATTTTCATAAGGTGGTTGTTGTCACTCATACTTGCTTTATTTCTGAAGTCTCTTTGCTTCTTCCTGTTGTACAAAAGTTGGAATTGTTCCTTTTCAATGATTTGAATTTTTTTATTAGTAATGTGAAAGATTGTGAGTGCAGAGTATCATTTTTTTTGCATGTCCTTATAACTGATGCCATAGCCCGTGCCTTAGGTTTGTTCTTACCTGTGCTCATTCAATTCATTTAAATCATCCCTTAATTATTAGTTCTGTGTCCATGAGTCTTAAATAAACCTTTTAATCTCAGCTGCCCATCTCTTCTTAACCTTTGCTTGTTTTCTCTCTGAAACAGTTATTGTCAGTCCTTATGATATCCAGGGCCATTTGACATTGTTTCTTCTCAGCCCTGGTTCAATATTATAGCCTAATGAGGAATATGCACTGGTAGATCATGGATGTGATGATTAGGGGCCTTAGCCTTTGTGTGTGTTTGGACAGTGGAAAAAGATTCTTGCATCAAGCTTACTAAATTCCTTTTGAAAAGATAGTCAACCATTTTGACTGCCTGAAAAGGTGGTCAGATATTTTCAAAAGGAATCTAGTAAGCTTGATCCAAGAGTCTTTCTCCACTGTCCAAACATACACAAAGGCTAATTCTAGTAGTAGAATTAGTCTTACTACCGCTTATTCTACTAATTGACATCCAGACCCTTTATATTCTTTGCCATTCTTCCTGTCCACATGCCGACTTACTGTAAGAATAAAGACATATCGGAACCCATGGAATTACAGTCTAGTGTTTATGGTTCTGTCATGTACACACAGAGAGATCTAGAAATTGGAACGTGACTCATGGGGACCCGAAGGAATCTATCTTATCTCTATCACATTTTTAAAGAACTTTAGAGCGCGAGTGACACAGAAGACCAGTGACTTCTGCATTTTCAACTGAGGTAATGGGTTCATCTCACTAGGGAGTGCCGGACAATCGGTGCTGGTCAGCTGCTGCAGCCCGACCAGCGAGAGCTGAAGCAGGGCGAGGCATCACCTCACCTGGGAAGC
>NW_012115633.1:3496190-3500138 GCF_000951035.1 Colobus angolensis palliatus | reverse complement strand
ATTTAAAGTGTACAATTCAGTTATGTTTATTGTAATTACAGACTTGTGCAATCATAACTATAATATGAAATTAGAACTTTCTGCAGCCTCAAAAAGAAACCCCATATCAATTGACTGCCAATTCCCAATTCTTCCCAACCCCTGGCAACCACTCATCTACTTTTTGTCCCTACAGATTTGCTTATTCTGGATACTTCATATAAGTAGAATCACAAATCTTTTGTGACTGATTTCTTTTACCTAGCATAATATTTTTAAGGTTTATCCATGTTGTGATATGTTTCAGTACTTCATTCCTTGTTATGGATGAATAATAATCCATTATCTGTGAATATACCATATTTTATTTCTCTTTTGAGTTGATGCACACCTGAGTTGTTTCCACTTTATGATTAAGATGGATAGTGCTACTATGAATATCCGCATACAAGTTTTTTGTGTGGATATATTTTCATTTCTCCTGAATATATACCTAGGCATGGAATTGCTGAGTCATAAAGTAACTCTATGTTTGATTTTCTAAGGGACTGCCACAGTATTTTCCAAAGTGGCTACACGATTTTACATTCCTGTCAGCAATGTAAAATATACCAGGGTTCCACTTTCTCCATATCCACTCCAAAATTTGTTATTCCTGTCTTTTTTTTTTTTTTTTTTTTTGAGACATAGTCTTGCTCTGTCGCCCGGGCTGGAGTGCAGTGGCCGGATCTCAGCTCACTGCAAGCTCTGCCTCCCAGGTTTACGCCATTCTCCTGCCTCAGCCTCCCGAGTAGCTGGGAGTACAGGCGCCTGCCACCTCGCCCGGCTAGTTTTTTGTATTTTTTTAGTAGAGACGGGGTTTCACCATGTTAGCCAGGATGGTCTCGATCTCCTGACCTCGTGATCCGCCCGTCTCGGCCTCCCAAAGTGCTGGGATTACAGGCTTGAGCCACCGCGCCCGGCCTGCTGTCTTTTTTATTGTAGCCATCCACTTGTGTCTGAAGTGGGTATCTGGTTGTGGCTTTGATTTGCATTTCCTGATGACTAGCAATGTTGAGCATCTTTTTTTTTTGAGATGTAGTCTCGCTCTGTCGCCAAGGCGGCATGCAGTGGCACGATCTCGGCTCACTGCAACCTCTGCCTCCCAGGTTCAAGCAATTCTTCTGCCTCAGCCTCCCGAGTAGCTGGAACTACAGGGGCACGCTATCATGCCCAGCTAATTTTTGTATTTTTAGTAGAGACAGAGTTTTGCCATGTTGGCCTGGATGGTCTCAATATCTTGACCTCATCATCTGCCTGCCTCAGCCTCCCAAAGTGCTGGGATTACAGGTGTGAGCCACCGCACCTGGCTGAGCATCTTTTCATCGTCTACTGGCTGTTCGTATATCTTCTTTAGAGAAATGTCTTTCAAGTCCTTTGCCTATTTTTGAAGTTGGGTTATTTTTTGTTATTGAATTGTAAGAGTTCTCTGTATAAGTCCTTTATCATTTGCAAATATTTTTTCCCATTCTGTGGAGTTTTTCACTTTTTTGATAGTGTCCTTTGAAACACAAAGATTTATCATTTTGACAATGTCCAGTTTATCATTTTTGTTATTATTGCTTGTGTTTTCAGGGTCATATCTAAGAAACCATTGGTGAATCCAAGGTTATGCAAACATACTTCTATGTTTTCTTCTAAGAATTTTATAGCTTTTGCCCTTATATTTTGGTCTGTGATCCATTTTGAGTTAATTTGTGTGTATGGTCCAACATCGTGGGTTGGATCCTCCTTGTGGTTAAAGATTATGTTTAGTACTAATAGTAGTCTTTATGTTTTATTTAAATGTATGTCTTATTTTTGGCTTTTGTTACAGTTTGCACTTTATGTCTTTGTGTGCATAGCATTTCTTCCCTTGTAGGTAGCAGAAAATGGATCCATTTCTCCACCCTTTGTCTCTTTTAACTTTCATCATTTTATTGATCTAATGTTGGGTTACACAGCTATCTGATTGAAACAGTAAAAGTTTCAGAGTAGAGTTAGAGGTGTAAATAATATGAAAGTAGTATGTTCATGCTCTTTAAACACTTGATAATATCAACCTATATCATTTGACCTATGTTCTCATTTATGGCTACACACATTGAATAACTTTCTTGGTAAACTTATGGATAATATGAAAACTGCCGTGAAAGTTTCCATGCTTTTTTTTTATATATATTAAACCAGTGATAGACTTGAAGGAAAAAATGAAATGGAATGGCAACAGCCTGGGGATGTGAGTACAGATAATTATGAAGTTTTGATAATAGAATGAAAACAGGAAGAGTAATTTTCCATATTCATGTTCAGTCATGGTATGTGTAACCACCATTCTAAGTTTGCATCTTAACCTGGCCATGGTGATTTTCCAGCACCTGTCATCCATCAAGAACAAGAAGGATTTCAAGGTGGCCCTATATAAAAGGCATGGAATTTTTTCCTCCCCATTTCTGACCTTCTTTCTCTGTAAACTTTTGTTCCTGAAAGAGGCTGGAGACCTGGAACAGTCTCCCCACTCTTCCCACCATACCCCCACCCCATTCCTGCAGCTGCAATCTGGAGCAGCACTGTGATCACACTAGAACTGTTCTGTGAGTCAGATTGCAGCTCTGGAATGTGCTTTGCTGAGATGATGGCACAGAGAAGAGCCATGGGAGACAGCACACAGCCTGGCAGAGTCTTCAGGGGTGGCCAGATGCAAGCACACAGTGCCATGTGCCTCTGTGGGCAAGAAGCAGAGACAGGGCGAGATCAAGCCTGACCTAACTTGACTTCCTCCTCCAGCTGAGCCGCCACACCTTGCTGCCCCTCTCCTCCCCTTTTGCCTCTGTCAAATGACCTACTCTGCCCTCTGTCCCAGCTGCTGCTAGACCCAGAGCACTTGGTACAGCCAGCTGGCGGGTTTGGTAGGCTCACCCTTGTTATGCTGATTTCTTGGCTCCACAGTTCTCAGTGGCTTGAGCCAGCTCAGCTCCTTCTCCACAGGGAAGTGGAGCAAAAATCCTGCAGAGCAATTCTTGGGTTGGACACTGTCTTCCCAGGAGAGAGGATTATACGTGAACAGATGCCCTTGTTTCTTCCTCACTTGCTGCTCTGGCACTGGTGTTATAAATGGTCTGAACTTTCACATTTATTTGCACAGATACAAAAGAGAGTGACAGATGCTTGATTATATAATGAGACTAACAACCAGGTATTAAACATTGCACTGATACTTGTCATTGCCTTCAAAATAAGCTCTGTGTGTTTTCTTTACTTCAGTTGTCTCATTTAACCATAAATAAGCCCTCGGAGGTCAGGGGCTGTGACTCATCTGGTTTTGGTACTAGACCATGAATGCAGTAGACACCCAGCAAGTATGTGTTGATGGGAAACAGCAATGGCTGATTGAGCAGCTAAGAAGGTGGGGTGAGGTTGTGGCTCCCCTTCTCTTCTCAGGATGAACCAGTCCATGAGAGTTGTGCTACAAATGTTGTTGTTTGTCTAAGGAGATTGACGAGGCCAGTGAGGTAGAACTTGCCAGGAATACTCTGCTTTGGGACAGAGGTGATGTGTGTTCCAATCAGATAGAGGATGAGACACTGGGAACCAAGGTCCCTGAAGAATGTTCAGTCAGTATAAACAAATAGGGAACAGCACAAGGAGGGACACTTAGGGAAGTGGCAAGGGAGGAACAAGGGCAGCTCTTGGGTGAAGATGTTTATAAAGAAAATAGAGGCTGGGCCCGGTGTCTCACGCCTGTAATCCCAGCACTTTGGGAGGCCGAGACGGGCAGATCATGAGGTCAGATTGAGACCATCCTGGCTAACACAGTGAAACCCTGTCTTTACTAAAAATACAAAAAATTAGCCAGGTGTGGTGGCGGGCACCTGTAGTCCCAGCTTCTTGGGAGGCTGAGGTAGGAGAATGGCGTGAACCCAGGAGGTGGAGCCTGAAGTGAGCCGAGAT
>NW_012115633.1:3443884-3494925 GCF_000951035.1 Colobus angolensis palliatus | reverse complement strand
TAATTTACTTTTATGTTTCAGTTTTGAACTTCTTCCAGGTGCTTCCTAAATAATAATATCTGGTCTCTGCTTTATGTTTGGGTGGAAAGTTGGGGAGAGTATAACCCAAGGAGCCGAGGGGCAACAATGAAGCCACATACCTGTGAGCACTGTGACTTTTAGGCCTTGTGACAGCTATGACTTATCTGTCAGCTCTGCCTGGTTAGAGTATGCTCTGTTAATGTTGTGGTAAAAAACACTAAGTATTCCCATTTACATATATGCATTCATATGTGTCCCCTTTATATACTACCTGGAAGCTTCCATAAGAAGAGACTGTTTCCAGTCACTGCCACCACAGAGGAAATGGATGCTATGCGGCAGGCTCCCTGAATGCCTGGTAGAACCGTGTGAATTTTATGTGTATGTATGCATTAACTTATATTTATTTATTTATTGAGATAAAATTAACATAAAATTGGCCATTTTGAAGTGTGTAATTCAGTGGTAGCACATTCACAATGTTGTACAACTACCAACGCTATATCATTCCAAAACAGTTTAATCACACCAAAGGAAATCCTGTACATATTAAGCAGTCCCTCCCCACTACCCCTTACCCAGCCCGTTGTAGCTACCAGTCTGCTTTCTGTTTCTGTGTATTTGTCTGTTCTGAATATTTCGTATAAATGGAATGATACAACATCTGACCTTTTGTGTCTGGCATCTTAAACTTGGGATAATGTTTTCAAGGCTCATCCATGCTGTAGCATGTGCCAGTACTTCATTTCTTTTTATGGCTGAATAATATTCTGTTGTATAGATATATCACATTTTATGCATTCATCAGTTTATGGACATTTGTGTTGTTTTCCCTTTTTGGCTTTATGAATAATGTTGCTATGAACTTCTGCACAGAAGTTTTTCTGTGGACATCTGTTTTCATTTCTGTTGGTGTAGATATGCCTAGGAGTAAGTTACTGGGTTATATGTTAATTTTATGTTTAACTTTTTGAGGAACCACCATACTGTTTTCCACAGTGGCTACATCATTTTAAATTTTCACCAGGGGTGCAATTTCTCCACATCCTCACCAGCACTTGTTTTCTTTTTGTAACCATAACAATCCTAATGGGTGTGAAGTGGTATCTCACTGTGGCTTTGATTCACATCTCTCTAATGACTGATGATGAGCTTCTTTTCATGTGCTTGTTGTCCATTTGCGTATCTACTATGGAGAAATGATTTTTCAAGTCTTTTACTCTTTTTAAAATTGTGTTGTATTTTTATTGTTGAGTTGTAAGAGTTTTCTTTTTTTATTTTATTTTATTTTTTTTTTAAGTTCCAGGTTACATGTGCAAGATGTGTTACATAGGTAAATGTGTGCCATGGTAGTTTGCTGCACCTATCAACCCATCACCTGGGTATTAAGCCACACATGCATTAGCTATTTATCCTGAGGTTCTCCCTTTCCCCACTCCCTACCCCATACAGGCCCCAGTGTGTGTTCCCTTCCCTGTGTCCACAAGTTCTCATTGTTCAGCTCCCACTTGTAAGTGAGAACATGTGGTGTTTGGTTTTCTGTTCCTGTGAGGCTCTGCTGGGGATAATGGCTCCCAGCTCCATCCATGTCCTTGCAAAGGACATGATCTCGTTCCTTTTTTTTTTTTTTTTTAGATGGAGTCTCGCTCTGTTGCCAGGCTGGAGTGGTGGCGTGATCTCGGCTCACTGCAACCTCTGCCTCCTGGGTTCAAGCAGTTCTCCTGCCTCAGCCTCCCAAGTAGCTAGGACTACAGACATGCACCACCACGCCTGGTTAATATTTTTGTATGTTAGTGGAGACGGGTTTTCACCATGTTGGCCAGGATGGTCTTGATCTCCTGACCTCTTGATCCGCCCACCTCGGCCTCCCAAAGTGCTGGAATTACAGGCGTAAGCCACCGCACCCAGCTGATCTCGTTCCTTTTCTTGGCTGCATAGTATCCCATGGTGTATATGTACCATATTTGCTTTATCCAGTCTATCATTGGTGGGCATTTGGGTTGATTCTATGTTTTTGCTCTTGTGAATAACGCTACAGTGAACATATGAATGCATGTATCTTCATAATAGAATGATTTATATTCCTTCGGGTATTTGCCCAGTAATGAGATTGCCGAGTCAAATGGTATTTCTGGTGCTAGGTCTTTGAGGAATCACCACACTGCCTTCTACAAGGGTTAAACTAATTGATATTCCCATCAACAGTGTAACAGTGTTCCTGTTTCTCCACAGCCTCACCAGCATCTGTTATTTCTTGACTTTTTAATAATCGCCATTCTGACTGGCATGAGGTGGTATCTGATTGTGGTTTTGATTTGCATTTCTGTAAAAGTTCTCTTTTTATATATTGTGGATATAAGACCCCAGTCAGATACATGATTTGCGAAATTTTCCTCCCATCCTGTTAGGTTGTCTTTTCACTTTCTTGATAGTGTCCTTTGATACACAAAAGTTTTAATTTTTTTTTTTTTTTTTAAAGAGACAGGGTCTTGCTCTGTCACCCAGGCTGGAGTGCAGTGGTGAGATTATAGCTCCCTGCAGCCTCAAACTCTTGGACTCATGCAAGCTTCTCAAAGTGCTGGGATTATAGGGGTGAGTCACTGTGCCCAGCCAAGGTTTAAGTTTAATGACATTCAAATTATCTATTTTTTCTTTTGTTGCTTGTGCTTTTGGTATCTTTTCTAAGAACTGTTATCAAATCCAAGGTCATGAAGATTTACTCCTGTGTTTTTGTTCAAGAATTGTATAGTTTTAGCCTGTATATGCATTTAGGTATTAGGGACATTTTAAATTAATTTGGCTAGTTCATTGCAATTCCCTCTTAAATCTTTGGACTGACATTTCCATTTCTGTGAAAATAGCCTTCTTTTTTTTTTCTCTCTCTCTCTCTTTTTTTGGCAGAGTCTCACTCTGTCGCACAGGCTGGAATACAGTGGCACCATCTTGGCTCACTGCAACCTCTGCCTCTCAGGTTCCAGCAGTTCTCCTGCCTCAGTCTCCCGAGTAGTTGGATTACAGGTGCGCACATTGTAATTGACATCTCTGCTAAACCCTGGGCACTCCACCATGCCCGGCTAATTCTTGTATTTTTAGTGAAAAAGGAATTTCGCCATATTGACCAGGCTGGTGGGCCACTGCACCTGGCCAGCCATTGGTTTTTGATAGTGATTACATTGAATCACTATATGGCAGTAGCTTAATAATATTCAGTTTTTCAGTTCATGAAGACAAGATGCCTTTCCATTTATTTAGGTCTTCTTTAATTTCTTTCAGAAATGTTTTGGAGTTTTCATTGTACAAGTCTTATACTTCCTTGTTTACATTTGTTTCTATTTTATTATTTTGATGCTATTATAAACCAGTTTGTTTCTTAATTTTCTTTTCAGATTATTCATTGCTAGTGTATAAAAATACAACTTATTTTTGTTTGTTGACCTTGTATCCTGCAACTTTGCTGAAGTTTTTAGCTGTAATAGATTTTTGTGGATTTTTAAAAATTTTTCTACATAAAAGATTGTCATCTGCGAGTAAAGACAGTTTTACTTCTTCCTTTCCAATTAGTTTGTTATTTATTTCTTTTTCTTACTTAATTGCTGCAGCTAGAATTTCCAGTACAGCATTGAATGAAAGTAGCAAAAGCAGGAATCGTTGTTTTGTTCCTGATCTTGGGGAGAGCTCTCATTCTTTCACCATTGAGTGTGTTAGCTGTGGAGTTTTCATCAATGCCCTATGCCAGGTTGAGGAAGTTCCTTCTTTTCCTGCTTTGTTGAGTCTTTTTTGTCCTGAAAGAATCTTGGATTTTGTCAAATGATTTTTCTGCATAGTATAATCACCACTTTTTAAATTTTATATACTATATAGTTAGGAATCAGAGAAGCGTGTTACCTACAGTGATTCTTAGTAGGGAAGGTGTTTATAATCAAATTACTAAAATAATTACTTTGAGTCATCAGGATATAGAACCAGTTCAGTTCTACTGGATCCTTCTTTGCAATGATATTCTCTATAGTGGGAATTTACAAATATGTACTTACCATTACTTTTTTATTTAATTACTTTTAACATGTTTCTCATTTTAAAATAGTTTTAGCTGTATAGAAAAGTTTGTGAAGATAATACAGAGCGTTCCCAGATACAGAGTGTTCCCACGTACTCCATACCCAGTTTCCCTTGTTGTTACATCTTACATTATTATGCCACTTATGTAACAATTAATTAAGCAGTGTTGTCACAATATTATTCACTGAAGTTCATACTTTATTTAAATCTCCTTAGATTTTCCCTGGTGTCCATCTTCTGTTGCAGCACCCCGTTTGTGATAGCACATTACATCTCGTTGTCATGTCTCCTTAGGCTCCTGTAGACTTTCTTAAATGCTTCTTGCTTTTTATTACCAGGACAGTTTTGAGGATTACTGGACAGACATTTTGTCGAAGATCCCTTATTTTGTGTTTTTTTGATATTTAGACAGGTATGGATTTGGGAGAAAAAGATTGCAAACATAAAATTCCATTTTAATTATATCCTATCAAAGCTACATACTGTCAACATGATGTATCTCCATTGGCATTAATCATACTTGCTGGCTCAGGTAGCAATCATGATTTGTCAGGTGTCTATGCAGTTACCTTTTTAAGAAAATTAAGCTATTTTTAAACTCCCATTTTATAATGCCTGGGAGGTGAAGCTGGAGCATGCACTGTTACCACCATTGGTACCTAAGATAGTCTGAAGCAAGAACATTTGTGACATAGATGACAACATCAGAGAAGGGGTGGCATACAAGCCAAATTTCTGAGTAGTCTTTGAAGTCAACTATTATTCATGTTTGTTTCAGGATTAACGGTATAGAACTGTGGGCACTTCTAAGACCTTAAACATAATTTTGCAGTGGATAAATATATCAAATTGTATCCATTCATAGTTTATGGACATTGGGGCCATCAAAAGATGCAACATCACTCTTCAGTGCTGTCAAATGGAAATAATAAGGCCTGTTGTAAGTTACCTTTTGTTGCAAGGGTTAAATAGGATAATATATAAGAGAGATTGTTCTATTAATAGACCTTTGTCAAGTGCCTACTGTGTCACATCATCCTGCAATGCAAACAGTGGCATGTACAAAAGAGAGAAAATAACAGCTCCTGTCCTAAAATATCTGTATGAATAAAAGTCACCTGCATAATAAGTTTTGTCCTGGATGATATGAGCTAATGTTTCCAAAATACTGACCTTAGATTACTTTATGCCATTTTGGGAGTGGGAAATACTAACTTAAAATGAATATTGCTTCTCTGAGCCACATTGTTGGTGCTCAGCTGCTGCTCAGTTCTTGGGTTGTGCCAGAGACAAGCCCCAGTCTTCAGGGCACTGACAATCATGTCATCAAGATTTGCCACAGCTTCAGGTACATTATGTTCTAATAGATTTCCTTTAGGCCAAAAGATATCTATAATGTCAGT
The DNA here is from genome assembly GCF_000951035.1 of Colobus angolensis palliatus. Classification (NCBI taxonomy): domain Eukaryota; kingdom Metazoa; phylum Chordata; class Mammalia; order Primates; family Cercopithecidae; genus Colobus; species Colobus angolensis. The sequence goes on along the minus strand of NW_012115633.1, from coordinate 3,489,442 downwards.
AAGAGCACTGTGGAGGTTTAGTGTATTGGGCAAGGATCTCTAAAGTCAGGAGATCAATGCAGGGTTAACACGCTTTTGTGTATGTGGTTTGTGTTTGAATCAGAATTCTTCTTATGTCATTTTCTAGTCGGTTTGTCTGGCTGGATTTTTTTTTTAAGTAATATAATCTCATTCCTTAATCTTCTGCAAAAGAGATGCATCTATCGTTGTAAAGACTTTTCCTGTCATCCTCTTCATTCTATACAGTCCAGCTATCATCATTCAGTCTTGAAGGAAAACCAAACTGAGTTTATTAAAATCTGAATGATACAAATTTTAAAAAATTTTTCCCTTTAAGATGCATACATTAACTCAAACTGTAATATAATATTGCCAAGGGTGATAGATAGGTTGCACAGTAAACATTCTATAAATTTTAGCAGGAATTAATTTTTTTATTCAGCTATAGCTTTTAATAATTTAATTTTCTATAGATAAATTTTGAAAACATGTCAGTGCATATTATACATGGAGGAGGTAAACTGTGTTATTTTCTCAGAATTACCTGACAAGTAATTTATTACTGTATACAAGGCCTTAGTTTTAAAAACCCACATATAATTGTTTTATATAATTAAAATTTGTGTGTGTGTGTACTTTGAGGTAAGAATAGCTGAACAACCAACTTTTAAAGTAATCGTTTTTTAGTTCCATTGGTCTTCAGCTTCATTTGTGAGAACTTACAACTTAGTTTAGGAACAATATCAATGTCAAAAATGGGATATTATGCTGTCATCTAAAATTAAGGAATGTGAACAGTCTCTCTGTGTTAATATGGAATGATCACCAGTATTATTATTATAAATGAACAAGGTCCAAAACAAGCACAAAAGTGTGTTACTATTTGGTTAAAACAAAGGGGTACCATGGGCACTAATGTTCTTTCTGTGCATGAACTATCTTTGGAAGATATACAGGAAGCTGGCAACGTTAATTGCCCCATGGGAGAATGAGGCAGTTAGGAAAAGAAGGGAGAAGTTTGAATTTTGAACCATGTGAACGGGTTATGTGTGTTAAAAAGCCTTTTGTAATGAATAATCTAAAACAGAGTCCTGGCCAGCTTTAAGGTTTGTTAATGATTAAGTTGGTTTTAGTCATAGAGTTGATCTTGTGTGCTCTGAGATATAATTCTACACAATGAATCTCTGCGTTTGTCTTTTTAGGTGGTAGAATTATTCAGCTTTAAATAATTTAGATGTTTGTTTGAGGTCTTGGTTTAAAAGTCTTTTTGGTGTTACAGAATCATGGAAGCTTAAGAGTTTAGTTGGCCCTTAAATACCAGTTACAAATTATTGATTTACTGCTTCATCTCAGCTGCACATTTGAGCACCTCCCATGGCGGCACATTGCTCTACTGCAGCCCTTGTGCAGCTCCCTTTCCCAGAAGGCTCTTTCCTATCTTGAGCCTGAACCTCTCTCCCTGGATCTTCTGCCCCTTGGAACTGACACTTCCTCTCAGGGTCATGTAGGGTCATATAGGATCAGTCTGTTTGCTTTTGCTACATGATACTCTAAATATGCATATATGTATATTACCCTTTTTTTGTTGTTTTTTTTTTTTTTGAGTGACAGGGTCTCACTCTGTTACCTAGGCCCAGTTATGGCTCACTGCAGCCTCGACCTCCTGGGCTCAAGTGATCTTACTGCTCTAGCCTCTTGAGTAGCTGGAACTACAGGTGCTAAGTCTTTATAGTGCTGAGCTTCACATTCTTTTCTTCTGTGGTTCTTTAATGTCTTTAAGAGCAACTCTATTAATATTAGTTACAAAATAATTTTAACCACCTGCTCAGCACATGTATTCTATTTCCCCCACCGTGCTGCCTTTAAAGTGGTGTAGCTAAATGAAAAAAGGAAGAAAGGAAGGAAGAGAAGAAAGTTTACACTAAAGATTGACCAGAGAATTCTATGATATCATGTCTGTGCTGAAGGAGCCCACTATCTTTTTCAGGAAGACAGAGAGGAAATATTCATACACATGCATGTGTTCTATTCTAATAGAATGCAAGCTATTAATAAAAAGCATACTAGCAGGATACAGATCGGAGAATTACAGCAGCTGCCAGGAGTAGTCAAGGAAGACATTTTGAAAGACAGAGTTCAGCCAGGTTTTGAGAAGGACAAGTTAGATCTGTCTGTGATGGTAACATGGGATCATTTGGTTTTGTTTTGATTATAAGATGAAACTCACCATTTAAACCATTTTATTTTATTTATTTATTTTTTTGAGACGGAGTCTCACTCCATCACCCAGGCTGGAGTGCAGTGGTGCAATCTCGGCTCACTGCAACCTCCGCATCCCGGGTTCAAGTGATTTTCCTGCCTTACCCTTCCAAGTAACTGGGATTACAGGAACCACACCTGGCTAATTTTTTTATTTTTAGTAGAGATGAGTTTTCGCCATGTTGGCCAGGCTGATCTCGAACTCCTGACCCCAGGTGATCCACTCCCCTCAGTCTCCCAAAGTGCTGGAATTACAGGCATGAGCCACCCCACCCGGCCCATTTAAACCATTTTAAAGGGTATACACAATTCATTGGTTTTGTGTTTTTTGTTTTTTTGGGTTTTTTTGAAACAGAATCTCCCTCTGTCGTCAGGCTGGAGTGCAGTGGCGTGATCTCGGTTCACTGCAATCTCCACCTCCCAGGTTCAAGCGAGTTCCCTGCCTCAGCCTCCCAAGTAGCTGGGACTACAGACATGCATCACCACGCCCAGCTAAATTTTTGTGTTTTAATAGAGAGGGGATTTCACCATGTTGGCCAGGATGGTCTCAATCTCCTGACCCCAGGCGATCCACCCACCTCAGCCTCCCAAAGTGCTGTGATTACAGGCATTAGCCAGTGTGCCTGGCCCGTTTAAACCATTTTAAAGGGTATACAATTCATTGGGGTTTTTTTTTTTTCTTTTTTTTTTTTTTGAGACAGAGTCTTGCTCTGTTGCCCAGGCTGGAGTGCAATGGCCGGATCTCAGCTCACTGCAAGCTCCGCCTCCTGGGTTTACGCCATTCTTCTGCCTCAGCCTCCCGAGTAGCTGGGACTACAGGCGCACACCACCACTCCCAGCTAACTTTTTGTATTTTAGTAGAGACGGGGTTTCACCATGTTGACTAGGATGGTCTCGATCTCCTGACCTTGTGATCCGCCCACCTTGGCCTCCCAAAGTGCTGGGATTACAAGAGCGTGAGCCACCACACCCAGCCAATTCATATGGGTTTTAATGTGTTCACAACGTTATTGTGACCATCACCACTATCTAATTCCAAATGTCTGGATCATTCGGTTTTTCAATAATTCCTTACATGAATCATCTTGAAAGTGAAGCCCAAATGAATCATCTGGGCATGTCATGTCGTCTCACCCTGCCTTGGCTGCCTCATCTGTAGATTGTAGATTTGGGTTATGTGATCTCTTCATCCTCTCATCTCTGTTCTGGCTTCTGTCTTATTGTGCGCACCTCTCTCTTGATGACCTGAGCGTCTTTGAGGGAAGGGGCTGTGCCCTTTCTTGCCTATGTGTGCACATATCCATTTGGCCCAGGCCTCTCAGTGCCATTTGCCACAGAGCTGTGTGAATATAGGGCCCCCATAAATGCTTATTAGAGAAATCAAAGGTGTGCTCAGTTCTAAGTTGAGTGCCTAGACCACAGTCAGATTTTCAAATTTTAAAAGTTCAAGTATGGGAGGCCAAGGCAGGCAGATCACCTGAGGTCAGGAGTTCAATACAAGTATGGCCAACATGGTGAAACCCTGTCTCTACAAAAATTAGCCAGGCATGATGGTGGGTGTCTGTAGTCCCAGCTACACAGGAGGCTGAGGCGAGAGAATCCCTAGAACCCGGGAGATGGAGGTTGCAGTGAGCGGAGATCATGTCATTGCACTCCAGTCTGGGTGACAGAGTGAGATGGAGGGAAGTCATTGCAAGATAAGACTGGAAAGGTAGATTGAGATCATGCTGCAGAGGACTTGAGAGTAATCTGATGGGCAAACTGCTGAGGCATTTGATATGCTCCAAGTAGTGTCTTAGTGGCAGGCAGGAAGCAGAGTTGAGAGCTTAAATGTCCAGGGCAAGGTGCTCAGCCCTGTCAGCCCTGCAGGGAGGCCCAGCAGAGGAATGGATGCAAGAGAAGGGCTTCTTGAATGATGGAAAAATTTGGACTCAGCAATGGTTAGGATTTGAGGAGTAAGGAAAAGAAAGAGATCTAAAGATGGCTCTGAAGTTTTCAACCTCAGTAAGTTGGAAAATAATAGTTACGGGGAGAGGGCAGGAGAAGGATTAGACCTGAAATCAGAGACCCACCGCTTGGAGCAGCTGTACAGCCTGTGACATTCCCTAAGCTGCTGGCCTCCTGGCCACAGGAGGCATAGCCCTCCAAGGACTGGTTAGAGGTAAGAGTGGGCCTGAGTCAGGCCTATACTCAGGCATTGCTGATCTGACGCAGGTCTCCTTTGGTGCTCTGCCTCACTGCTGCAGCCTCACAGCCAGCTAAGGGGTGCACAGAAGGTGGGAGGTAATGACAGGATGTCATGGGAAGTAGAGGCTGGTGTCCCAGGAGGATGGGGGTGACTCGAGAGTTAGCATCTGTACTGCAGATTAATGTCCCAGGCACAGCATCGGCCCTGCATGGATAGGCGAAAACCATTTCATCCACCAGGATAACTAATTGAATCACACTTTCAGCCTCTTCAAGAAAATGAAAAAGTATCAGGTCAACTCCCTCAATTTTCAGTTGACATTGCAAGTAACCTCATACATTAAAAGGCTAGGTTAGGTCAAGCCCATAATATTATGAAATTATCCAGGCACCCTCTTTGGTTTATTCTTGGCCATGTTCACTTAGTCACATCTAGAATGAGATGGAGTAGAAAAACACTTGTGAGTGCCAGGACACCCATGTTCTTTTTGCCACTAAGCAGTGTGGCCCACAGCAGGCACAGTATCTGCTAAGCCCTAGTCTGTCCATTTGTGAGATGAAGATGAGAGAAATTGCCACAAGACCTTCCAGCGCACTAACAGCTTTGAGTTTTTTAGCCATGTAAAGAATTAAAATAGGCCGGGCGCGGTGGCTCAAGCCTGTAATCCCAGCACTTTGGGAGGCCGAGACGGGCGGATCACGAGGTCAGGAGATCGAGACCATCCTGGCTAACATGGTGAAACCCCGACTCTACTAAAAAAATACAAAAAACTAGCTGGGCGAGGTGGCGGGCGCCTGTAGTCCCAGCTACTCGGGAGGCTGAGGCAGGAGAATGGCATAAACCCGGGAGGCAGAGCTTGCAGTGAGCTGAGATCCGGCCACTGCACTCCAGCCTGGGTGACAGAGCGAGACTCCGTCTCAAAAAAAAAAAAGAATTAAAATAAGGATCATGTCTTTACCATAAGATTGCCTCCTCTTGTAAAGTAAGTCACTGAATAAGAAACGATTTACTGGGAATTAAAGGAATTTCTGATGTCACAAAAAAAGAAATGATTTCCCTTAAAAATTTTGAATATTTGATAAGGCATTAATTTATCTGAGCTATATATTTTCATAAGAAAACCAAAGTACCCTAAGTGTGTGCATGTGTTGAAGAAATCGCTCAAGGTACTCTGTCTCTGCTTTTGAAAACTTTCTCTTCGTTCTATGTGTTATAGAACTAAATCCAAATGGGAAAAATTGGCTTTGTGCACTGACAGATCATGTGATTCCTCCCCACTCCCCGGCCCCCAGCACCCCCATCAGTGCTCGGCGAGTCCCCTGCACACTCTGTTCAGTAAACAACTTTAGAGAACCAGACCCGCCGGTTCATTCACTGAGAGCATTTGGAAAGGGCTGTCTTTGTGCAGCCTTGAGGTAGTGGCCGGAGTGGAATGGAGAAGTTAGCGTTTGTGTTTTCATTAGTTCTTTTTATAGCAGTGGACCAGCTGGAGCTGGTTAACATTAGCCTGGGCTGCCCAGTAGTGCACAGGTCTCTTACGCAGGATGAAGGGCTTCTGATGAAAACAGATTTTGTTACTCATGATACCACTGACTGTGTTTACATGAACTCATTCATTCTGTCATGGGATGTGATTTAGAATGGCTTCGTTAAAATACAGGAACTCCCTAGGTGCTATTCAGATCCATCCTTAAAAACAAATGAGAGATTCACAAATATAGATGGCTTTCCCTATTAAACTAGCCGTCCTTCCACAGAACATGCTTCCTTAGATAATGCTTTTAAAGAAAGCTATATTTTGGCCACTCAGGATGTTTTCCCCATAGTGTTTTAAAAATTGGGTAGAGAAGGTTGTTTTTCTTCCAGTCACAGCAAGGAATCATCTTCTTATGGGGATAGAGAATAATTTAACCAACCATTTTTGGCAAAGTTAAACAGAATTGTTCATGTTTTCATGGGTAGAACTCTGACTAAAGGCAAAAATTAACAATGTTAAGAATCAATAGTTTAGGATACATTAATATAAGTTGAGTATTCCTATTCCAAAAATCCAAAATCCAAAACTGGTTGAGCACCAGCATGAGTGGCTGAAATAGTGACACCTTTGCTTTTTGATGAGTCAGTGTACACAAACTTTGTTTCATGTATAAAATTATTTAAAATATAAATAATTTGCATAAAATTACCTTCAGGCTCTCTTTATAAGGTGTATATGAAACATAAATGAATGTCATGTTTAGACTTGGGTCCCATCCCCAAAATATCTTCTTATGTCTGTGCAAATATTTTCAAATCTGAAAAAAAAAATCCTGTCCCAAGCAATTTAGGTAAGGGATATTCAACCTGTGTGTATCATGAATACACATATACTCACTTCTGTCTAACAAAAGGGAAATGAGAGATAAAAAACATTGAATGGAGAATGTGGTTTTTTGTTGTGGTTTGTTTTTGGGATTAAAGTATAAACCAACTTAGCCAATATTCTCAAGTAGCTGAAAATCTGTAGGGCTCAGCTACTTCCTGGATCAGTCTCATTGAAAATGTATCCTCCATTTAAACTTAATTTATTTGCAAAAACAAGTTTAGGGCCTTCCTTTGAAAAGTGCTAAATGATTAAGTTGTAAAAATATAAGGACTGAGATTCTTCCTTTAAGTGTCACAGTGGCTGTTTGAAGAGATGCAGGCATCTCTCACAGTTTAGCTAGATCACTTAAGGAAAAGTTTTGTTTGAGTCTTCCTGATGCTTTCTTTTCCCCCAGAATAGGGTAGACAGTATTAGGGATTTAGTAATCATACGTGTTAGGATAGTAGTAAGGACTCAATTGTCATCCACCTCACAGGAGATTGTTTAGTAGATTAAATGAGATAACAAAGATGAGATAGATGATGGACACCCAGTAGGTCTGGATTTGGGGGGTTTTATTTTATTTATACATAGCAGGTATTGGCAAGCATATTATTTTAGGCTTGGCGGGCCTTACCACAGTCTGAAAGCATCAGTCTGAAACACTGAAAGCAGCTGCAGACAGTAATGTCTAGATAGATGGATGTGGCTGTTTGCCAGTAAAACTTTAGGTACAAAGGGCCAGGTGTGGTGGCTCACACCTATAATCCCAACGCTTTGGGAGGCCGAGGCAGGTGGATCAGTTGAGGTCAGGAGTTCGAGACCAGCCTGGCTAACATAGTGAAGCCCCTTCTCTACTAAAGATACAAAAATTAGCTGTGTGTGATGGCACAAACCTATAATCCCAGCTACTCAGGAGGCTGAAGCAAGAGAACCATTGAACCCAGGAGAGGCGAAGGTTGCAGTGAGCCGAGATCGTGCTACTGCACTCCAGCCTGGGTGACAGAATGAGACTCTGTCTCAAAAAAAGAAACTTTATGTACAAAAATCAGGAACAGGCAAAATTTGGCCCACAAGCCATAATTTGCCAACCTCTGATATATATAAATAGGTAAATTTCTTTATGTCTGGTATTTCCCTTGACCTTTCTTAAAGGGATAAAAGGGAATTTTCAGCCACAGTTTTACTATAGTTCCAAGGTCCCATACTGCACATCAAAATAATACCTAAAGGTACAAATATGTGCTTAAATATTTTGAAATACATGCAGAAAAAATGTAAAATGACAGTGCTGAATGTATTCATATGTTAATTTTTAGATAAAACAGCTTCTGTCACATGAGGTAAAATGATGTGACATTTTGAAATGTCAAGTTTTCTCACCATACTTTGTCTCAAATATGTTAAATTACAAAATAATATAGGTAGCAAATTGAATTTTTGAACCAAGATAAAGTAAAAATTAAAACCCTTATACCAGAATTTGTTGTTCACAAGTGAAAGAATGAATAATGGGGAAAACAGAAGAGCCTGAGGAGGAAAAACATGTAAACTATGATGAAAGCAATATTTAATGTAAACGCTGAAAAGAGCAATAAAGAGGAGTGGAAAAGCATCCAGGATTTGTCATCAGAAGCTCTAAATTCCAGTGCCAGCTCTGGTTTCCACAGGTTTGTGACCTGGGGCAACTTACTTAATTGCTTTGAGCTTTAGTTTTCCCAGTATTGAGTGGACAGAATAATATACTTTATACATATTGTTTTAGAGTGTTAAAGAAATGTGTGAAGTGCTTTGACCTAGAACTTTCCGTTGCTATAAATACTACTGTTTACTGTCCACGTAATAGATGCAGTTCCCTTCATCCATCCTGGACGATCTGAAGCTGCCTTCTGAGAAGCATAGTTGGCCTTTCCAGGGCAGTAGGACTTAACAGGACCTGTAGCTTGTCTGAGTTACCCACACATTGGCCTTGCCTGTCATCCCAGCCTTTACAGGTGTGCATAGGTCAAATGTTCTAACTCCTTACTCAGAAAATACCACATGACCTGTAGCCCCCTGTGGTCTTACCATGCACCTGTATGGCTGTTCTGACGTGCCTGGTTCTTGTTCATGTGGGATATAGACGACATCCATTTATTATGCCCTGTTGACTCAAGAAAGTAAAAGCTACAACATGGGCAGAAGTCACAGTACCCCTGTCACACTGAATCCCAGGCCTTCTTAAAGGGCAACCTACAGACTGTGAGAGCAAGAACTCAACAACAGCCCACAGCACCCTGAGGGAAGAGGCAGGCAGAGGCCAGGATGAGGGCCTTGGAGGGAAGGACGGAGAGAGACAGCGGTGAAGAGGCTGAGGCCCTCATCTCTGACCACTCCCAAAGTTCATGTAGGCACTGGATGGTAGAAGCAGAAAATAAGCCCTTTCTCTTTCTAAGTCTCTGCCCTGCCTCAGGCAACCCAATGATCCTCTGACTCTGAAGTGGGCAGATGGGCACCCTAGACCCAAACTTGTGACTACCCCAAGGCTTTGTAACAATGGGGAAAAGAAAGATTGCAGTCTTTAGTTTAAGACTTTGCATTCTCTGTGCCCTTGGTTATAACAATAGGTTTTTAGAAAAATCTGTCTTAGGGTCATATTTACAGTTCTTCAAAGTAAGAACTGAGGCTTTATAGACAGTCAACTGGGTCTTCCCTTCTGGTGGTTGCATATGGCATGCATTAATGAATTCTAAAACCACACAGATATTACTGAATATATTCAAACTAAAAAGCAACACAGAAAAGTACTGGATTTATGAATCATCACAATAAATGTATCAGAGAAAATGGTGAAAGAGGAAATGTATGTCTCTAAAACAGATTTAGATTTTATTTATTTGGGACATATAAAAGAGGAAGGAAGAGTTGATAAAGAATTCTTATTTGACTCTTCAAAGAGTTCACTATTCACCAGAAATTCAGAGAATCAACATACAAATTATAATGGTAGTTTATTTTCTGGAAGGCCAGTGAAATACAGCTCCTTCATTTATAATGAAATTTACTGTCTAACAAACTAAGTCTTTCTAATGAGACCAACATTCAGAATTCAACCCTTACCTCGGGATGGTCTGAGAAAACCAAAAGGCTAACAGTTTTACTGCTTTAGATCAGTTAGGTGATGATAACTATGAACATTTATAATAATATTTTAAAATTGGCCCTGCGAGGCTTGAAGACATAGAACTGAATGTACTGCCAGATATTTTTGCAGGAGTCACAGATGTAAAAGAGAATTCTGCACACGCATCCCCCTCCCCAGCACCCAAATGGAACATATTTTCAGTTAAACCCTCTGGAATGGACTATTTTTAGAGAAATGGCAGGGGGAGGGGTGGCTAGGAAACATGTTCTTCACAACCTTTTTCATTATGTACTACAAAAAATACTTACGTTTTAATTTAATCATGACACATGCTGTACTGTGGTTCACCCTACTGAGAGTGAAATACTGAATTGAACTACCCTTTCATATTCTTCTAACAAACTGCAGTTTCGCCTACTCTGAAATTTGAGAGTTAACACATGGTACCCAGGCCTGGGCTAGGCTTGGCAAAATTCAAAATACAAGCAACATTACTCAACATCACACCCTTTCACTGCACTCACAGCCCATCTTGTGCATAAAATAATGTGACAGCCTGGTTCATTAGTATTTTTCATGTAATTTTAAATGATAAAATCAATATAGTGCCATTATAGGTTTCAAAATTTGCAAAAATAGAAATACTATTCTAATTCTGCTTCCTGTATAATTATTTTGCATATTATCTTCTAGTCTGTTTTATAATATTTATTTTAAATTGAAATCATAAAACATTTTTTTGTTCTTAGCCAAAGAATGTCGGCAAACTCTAATGGTCCTCATTCCCAGTGCACAGCATTTCAGTTACATACTCAGGGGGAAAGAAGGCAGCTTGGTTGAGAAACTGCGAGATCCCAAGTGCCTGGTTTTTGTCTTTTGTTTAGTCTTGTTTTTTTGTCTTTTGTTTTTTTTTGAGGAACTAATGAATAAAGCACACAAAATCTCCAGTAGCTGGCCTTTCAGGGGTATGCTGCACAGCAGTTCTGGAGAGGACGGTATCTCCAAGGGTGGGTGAGTTCCCCACTGCTCAGAAGAAACAGCCAAGGGGCCTGCAGCAGAAGCTCCCAGGCTAAGCTAGAATTTGAAATCAGGTCTGTCTGCCTCTGCACCTTCAAGCCAACAAGGGCATGAGGCAATTTGCCTCTATAAATGTAGCATCCAACTTATTTCACATTCTATGCTCAGTAGAACAGTGACCATTTAGAAACACTGGTAACAGCATAAAAAGAATTATTCTCATTCACTCTAATGGAAACTACCACTAGTACAGAGTTGAAAAATACAAGTAATACTTTCATTTGAGGCATGAGCATTTATCTGTCAGCTTAACTTGTGAGAAACCTGGCTGTCATGATAAGTGTCTGTGATCAGGAGTTAGGCAAATTAATATTATTTGCATATTATTGTATAAACAAAAAGCCAGTCATCTGAGACTCTGATGAAGGAAAGAAGTCAGTGGAAGTGTTTCCTTGTCACCTCCTGCATTTGTTGACTGTGTGGGTAACCAGGAAAGGACTATAGTCTTCTGCATAGGAGGGGGATGGCAACAGAAGCAGCAGGGCCATGAACCAAGGAGAATGTTCTCACCTGATGCTGTTGGGCCTCCAGGCCATGCCACCTGATGCATTACAAAGGATATGGAAAGATTTAGGTTTTTTCTTTTTGAAGACTAGATATGGAAATGATTGGAAAAAAAAAAAAAAAAACCGGCATGGTAGCTTTGGGAGGCCAGGACAAGAGGATTGCTTGAGGTAAGGAGTTCAAGACCAACATGGGCAACCTGGGCAGACACTCAGGAAGTGGGGGTGGGAGATACTGTTTACTGACTGCATTCCTCATCACCCTCAGTTAATGTTTATTAGGTGTATTCAAAGTACAGGGCAGTATTACCACTTGAAAACAGCATAATGAACTTAGTAAGTTAAAAATAACCTTGAGGCTGAGTGTGGTGGCTCTTGCCTGTAATCCCAGCACTTTGGGAGGCTCAGGTGAGCAGATTGCTTGAGCCCAGGAGTTTAGAACCAGCCTGGGCAACATGGCACAACCTGATCTCTACCAAAAATACAAAAAATTATCTGAGCACGGTGGTGCATGCCTGTAGTCCCAGCTACTCTGGATGCTGAGGTGGTTGGATGGATTGAGCCCAGGAGATTGAGGCTGCAATTAGCCAAGATCATGCCACTGCACCCCAGCCTGAGTGACAGAGTAAGACCCTGTCTCAAAAAAAAAAAAAAAAAAAAAAAAGAATAACCGTGAGTCCTGTCTAGTTAGATCCTGAATGCAACTTTAAAAACAATGAGCCGGGCATGCTGGCTCACGCCTGTAATCTCAGCACTTTGGGAGGCCATGGTCGGTGGATCACGAGGTCAGGAGTTCAAGACCAGCCTAGACAAGATGGTGAAACCCTGTCTCTACTAAAAATACAAAAATTGGCTGGGCATGGTGGTGGGTGCCTGTAAATCCAGCTACTTAGGAGACTGAGGCATAGAATGGCTTGAACCCGGGAGGCAGAGGTTGTGGTGAGCCAAGATCATGCCACTACACTATAGCCTGGGCAACAGAGCAAGAATCCATCTCAAAAAACAAATTTAAAAAAAATGAAAAAAGAACTTTTCCAAATACAAAAATGAGAAAGGAAACTGAATATTCTGACTCACTGAATTCCTCTAGTGGAAAACCTCCACTCTTTAGAGACCCTGAAATTAGTAAGGGTGTTCATTAAAGCCATTGTGTTTTTGTAGCATCATGCACTGCACTGCCCAAGAGCCAGAGGACACCCTGCTCACCTGGCCCAGGCCTGGCTGTGGTACCCCTGCCCACCGTGGCTGAGTGGGAAGGCGAGCTGTCATTGAGCAGTGTAACCTATTCCCCTGGCTCAGAGCCTGTACCCACACCATCCTCTCACGCCTGGGCCAGGCAACCTTTGCTGACTTAGTTTCCACAGAACATTTGTTTCTGCTTTGTAGTGTACTGCCTCCACAGAAATGAATGGAGAATTGAACAGCTGGAGAAAGTTTTTCACCATCCACATTTCACCAGTGCATCTCATATATCTGGCTGTAATGATTGATGACCTGGCCCCAGTAAAGTATTTGTATGATCAAGTAACACTTTTCTTGAGAGTGGAGTCCTAAAATTTGTTGTGTTGTCAGTTAAAAAGAACTATGGGTTGGGGGAAAGGGAGATGGTTAATGGGTCCAAAGATACAAAGATATAGTTAAACAGGCTGAGTGCAGTGGCTCACACCTATAATGACAGCACTTTGGGAGGCCGCCAACATGGTGAAAACCCTGTCTCTACTAAAAAAAAGGAAAAAAAAATAGAAAAATTAGCTGGACATGGTGGCATCTGCCTATAATCCCAGCTACTTGGGAAGCTGAGGCCCAAGAATCGCTTGAACCTGGGAGGTGGAGGTTGCAGTAAGCCTAGATCACACCACTGCACTCCAGCTTGGGTGACAGAGTGACTCTGTCTCAAAAATAAATAAATAAAATAACTAAAAGATTAGATTGGCTTGTTTGTAACACAATGAAAGGATAAATGCTTGAGGTGATGGATATCCCGTCTACCCTGATGTGACTATTAAGTGTTGTATGCCTGTATCAAAATATCCCATAAATATACACCTTCTATGTACCCTCAAAATTTTAAAAAATAGACTGTGGAAGAACTATAACCAAGCATCAAAAAACAGATTGCCCTGGCCAGGCGCAGTGGCACCTGTAGTCCCATCTATCAGGAGGCTGAGGTCAGAGAATCACTTGAAGCAATTGTTTGAGTCTGTGGTACCCTATGATCGTGCCTGTGAATAGGCAGTGTACTCCAGCTTGGGCAACATAGCAAGACCCTGTCTCTAAAAAAATAAAAAAAGAACAGATTACCCTAAGAAGAGGATATTTGGGTGAAGGTGCTTCTGAACTCTGGGAGGAAGGAGAAAGCTGACATGCTTACCTGCTTCCCAGTGGGTGAAAATTGGGCAGACATACATGTTGGCTTTTTGTGTAGCCTTGGATAAGGAAACCCACCCACAAAGGTAACTATTTCCTTATATGTAGAGAACTTTAGTCAGAAAAGCTTTGCAGTAATTTGTGAATGCTATACAGGCATGGCTCACTTTATTAGGCTTCACTTTACTGCACTTTGCAGATAGAGCATTTTTTTTACTACTTGAGGGTTTGTGGCAACCCTGCATCAAGCAGTTATATCAGCGTAATTTTTCCAACAGCATGTGTTCACCTCATGTCTATCACATTTTAGTAATTCTTATAATATTTCAAATTCCTGCATTATTATTATCTGTTATGATGATCTGTGATCAGTGATCTTTTATGCTGCTATTGTAATTGTTGCAGGACACCACCAACCACACCTATATTGGATGCCAAATTTAATCAGCAAATGTGTGTGTTCTGACTCCTCTACCAACTGGATGTTCCTCCATCTCTCTACCTCTTTTGTAGCCTCCCTATTCCCTGAGACACAACAATATTGAAATTAGACAAGTCAGTAAGCCTCCAGTGTCCTCGAAATAAAAAACTGGAAGTGATTAAGCTTAGTGGGGAAGGCATGTCAAAAGCCAAGACAGAACAAAAGCTAGACCTTTGCATTAAACAGCCAAGTTGTCCAGGCATGGTGGCTTATGCCTGTAATCCCAGCACTTTGGGAGGCTGAGGCGGGCAGATCACGAGATCAGGAGATCGAGACCATCTTGGCTAACACGGTGAAACCCCATCTCTACTGAAAAATACAAAAAATTAGCCAGGCGTTGTGGCGGGCGCTTGTAGTCCCAGCTACTCAGGAGACTGAGGCAGGAGAATAGCGTGAACCCAGGAGGTGGAGTTTGCAGTGAGCCGAGGTCGCGCCACTGCACTCCAGACTGGGCAACAGATCAAGACTCCATCTCAAAAAGAATAAAATAAGCAGTTAGCCAAGTTGTGACTGCAAAGCAAAAGTTCTTGAAATTAAGTGCTTCTCCAGTGAATGTATAAATGATAAGAAAGCAAAATAGGTCTATTGCTAATATGAAAAAAGGTTTAGTGGTCTGGATAGAAGATCAAACCAGCTACAACATTCCCTTAAGCCAAAGCCTAATCCAGAGCAAGATCCTAACTCTCTTCAATTCTATGAAGGCTAAGAGAGGTAAGGATGCTTTAGAAGAAAAGTGTGAAGCCAGCAGAAGTTGGTTCATGAGGTTTAAGGAAAGAAGCCTATCTCCATAACATAAAAGTGCAGAGTGAAGCAGCAAGTGCTGATAGAGAAGCAGCAACAAGTTACCCAGAAGACCTACCTAAGATACTTGATGAAGATAGCCGCACTCAACAAAAGATTTTCAATGCAGATAAAACAGCCTTCTGTTGGAGAAAGATGGCATCTAGAACTTGCATAGCTAGAGAGGATGAGTCAATACCTGGCATCAAAGCTTCAAAGGATAGGCTGACTCTTTTCTTAGAAGCTAATGTAGCTGGTGACTTTAAGTTGAAGCAAATACCCATTTACCATTCCAGAAATCCTACCGACCTTAAGAATTATGTTAAATCGGGCTGGGCATAGATGGTTCGTACCTGTAATCCCAGAACTTTGGGAGGCTGAGGTAGGAGAATGCCATGAGGCCAGGAGTTCAAGAGCAGCCTGGGTCACATAGTGAGACCCCATCTCTACAAAAAAATTTTAAAGCTAGCCAGGTATCATGTTGTGTACCTGTAGCCTCAGCTACTCAGAAAGCTAAGGTGAGGGGATCACTTGAGCCCATGAGTTCGAGTCAGTGAGCTGTGATTGTGCCACTGCGCACCAGCCTGAGCGACAGAGTGAGACCCTGTCTCTAAAGAAAAACAATAATGATAATAATGTTAAATCTACTCAGCCTGTGCTCTATAAATGGAAGAACAAAACCTGGATGCCCTCACCCCTTTTCACAGCATGGTTTACTGAATATTTTAAGCCCACTGTTGAGACCTACTGTTCAGAAAGAAAAAAAAAAAAAAGATTCCTTTCAAAATGTTACTGCTCACTGACAATGTACCTGGTCACTCAAGAGCTTTGATGGAGATGTGCAGGGAGATGAATATTGTTTTCATGCCTGCTAACACAATATTCATTCTGCAGCCCATGGATAAAGGAGTAATTGAAGAAATGTATTTCGTAAGGCTATAACTGCTGTATACAAGGATTCCTCTGATGGATCTGGACAAAGTAAATTGAAAACCTTTCGGAAAGAATTCACCATTCTAGATGCCATTAGAAACAGTCATTGCAAACATAAAAAAGAACAAAATTGTGTCCTTTGCAGCAATGTGGATGCACCTGAACGCCATTATCCTAAACAAATTAATGCAGAAACATAAAACCAAACACCACATATTCTCACTTATAAGTTGGAGTTAACATTGTGTACATGCAGACACAAAGAGAACAATAAACTCTGGGGATTCCAAAAGTGGGGAAGCAACCGCAGAGGGAAGGCTTGAAAAACTACCTATCAGATAGTATATTCATTGCTTGGGTGATGGGATCATTAGAAGCCCAAACTTCAGCATCACGCAATATACCCATGTAGCAAACCTGCATATATACCCCCTAAATTTAAAATTTAAAAAAGCCATGTTTATGATTAATGGGAAAAGGTCAAAATCTCAATATTAATAGGAGTTTGCAAGTTGATTCCAACTTTCATGAATGACTTTGAGGGGTTCTGGACTTCAGAACTTCCTCAGTGGAGGAAGGAACTGACTATGTGGTAGAATAGCAAGAAAATTAGAATTAGAAGTGGAGCCTGAAGATGTGACTGAATTGCTGCAATCTCATGATAAAATTTGAATGGGATGAAGAGTTACTTCTTATGGATGAGCAAAAAAAGTATTTTATTAAGATGGAATCTACTCCTGGTGAAAATACTGTGAACACTGTTAAAATTACAATAAAGGATTTAGGATATTACATAGACATGGGTGATAAAGCAGAGGCAAGGTTGGAGAGGATTGACTCCCATTTTGAAAGAAGTTCTACTGTGGTTAAAATGCTGTCAAACAGTATCGCATGCTATAGAAAAATCTTTCATGAAAGAGAGTTAGTCATCTCAGCAAACATCATTATCTTTTTGTTGTTTTTTGTTTTTGCTTTTTTTTTTTTGTTTTTATTTGAAACAGAGTCTTGCTCTGTCGCCCAGGCTGGAGTGCAGTGGCGCCATTTTGGCTCACTGCAAGCTCCGCCTCCTGGGTTCATGCCATTCTCCTCCCTCAGCCTCCCAAGTAATTGGGAGTACAGGCGCCCACCACCACACCTGGCTACTTTTTTGTATTTTTAGTAGAGATGGGGTTTCACTGTGTTAGCCAGGATGGTCTCGATCTCCTGACCTCATTATCCACCCACCTCAGCCTCCCAAAGTGCTGGGATTACAGGCATGAGCCACTGCACCCGGCCCATTGTTGTCTTATTTTAAGAAAATGCCACCACCACCTCAGTCTTAAGCAGCCACCACCCTGACCAGTCAGCAGCCATCAACATTGAGGCAAGACCCTTTATGAGTAAAAAGATTACAAATCACTGAAGGCTCAGATGGTCATGAGCATTTTTTAGCAGTAAAGTGTTTTCTTATTGTCTGTACTCTTTGAGACATGTTATTGCACACTTAGTAGACTATAGTATAGTGTAAACATAACTTTTATATACACTGGGAAACCAAAAAATGTGTGTGACTTGCCTTATTGTGATACTTGCGTTATTGCAGTGGTCTGGAACCAAACACGCAGTATCTCTAAGGTATGCCTGTACTAAGAAATGAGATAGTTGGTTGACAAGGTGGCTTATACCTGTAATCCCAGCACTTTGGGAGGTCAAGGCTGGAGGATCACTTGAGCCCAGGAGTTCAAGACCAGACTGGGCAACATAGTGAGACCACATCTCTAAGAAAAAAATACTACTTGAGAGGCTAAGGTGGAAGGATCACTTGAGCCTGGGAGTTCAGTGCTGCAGCGAGCCTTGATCATACCACTGCACTCCAGCCTAAGCAACAGAGCAAGACCCTGTCTCAAAAAAAAAAAAAAAAAAAAGAGAGAGAGAGAGAAAGAGATTGTCTAAAATTGCAGCTATTTGGAAACATTTACTAGTGACAGTACAGTAAGATAATCATGCCTGTCATGAGAGTACTGTTCCTTCTGAGGGTATTGATTACCAAATGTCAACCAGGGGCCTCCGCAGGAGGGTGAGGGATGCTGGAATTGACAGACATTTACCTTTGTCGACATAGACTCAAATAGTATGTCCAACACAAATATATTCTACTTTTGGAAAGCACGTAGATGTGATTTTTTAATTAACTAAAGTACTTTATTCACATTTCCTTAGTGTTTACCTAGTGTTACTAATTCTGCTCCAGGATCCCATTCAGGACACCACATTATACTCAGTTGCCATGTCTCCTCAGACTCCTCTTGGCTGTCACAACTTTTGAGGCTTCTTTATGACTTTAACAGTTTTGAGGAGTGTTTGGTATTTTGTAGAATCTCCTTAACTGTGCGCCTGCAATCCCAGCACTTTGGGAGGCCAAGGCAGACGGATTACTTGAGGCCCAGAGTTCAAGACCAGCCTGGCCAACATGGTGAAATCCCTTCTCTACTAAAAATACAAAAATTAGCCAGGCGTGGTGGCACACACCTGTAGTCCCAGTTAGGAGGCTGAGGTGCAAGAATTGCTTAAACCCAGGAGGCAGAGGTTGCCATGAGCCGAGATGGTGCCACTGCACTCCAGCCTGGGCGACAGAGGAAGACTTTTTCTCAAAAAAGAAAGAAACCTCCTTAACTGGACTTTGTCTGATGTATTACATATGATGAGATTGGAGTTATGTGAGTTATGTGTTCTTAGGAGGAAGACCACAGGATAAAGTACAGTTTTCATCATGTCATATCCAATGTACACACTGTCAGCACGAGTTCTTGCTGTTGATGCTTTCCTTGATCACCTGGCTGAGGTAGTACTTGTCAGGTTCCTGCACTATGAAGTTACTGTACTTTTTCCTCCTTTCCATCCTGAAGTCTTTGGAAGGAAGCCATCATACACAATGTACATGTGAGGAACAGAGAGCTCTGATCCTCTTCTATGGTGGTGGAGCCGTTATTTGGAATTCCTCTGCATGTGAGATTTGTCTCTTCTCTCCTTTTTTTGTTCAATTATTTATATCACTATGGACTTGTGCATATTTATTTTACACTTTGAGTTGTAATCCAATACTATTTTATTTTTTTGCTCAGATTGTTCCAGTTTTTTTTCCCTTGGAGTTATTTCAGTTGATGTCTATATCCCTTTGTTATACTCCCATAATTTTGAGTGTTCTGTTTTGTTTTGAGTACTTCTTTACTCTCTGGCACTATAAGATGTTCTAGGCTCATCTTGTATATTTTCTGTGCTCATCCCGGAATCAGCCATTTTTCCAAGGAGACCTGGCTCCCTTTTTTCAAGAATGGTATTAGACACCAAGAAGTACAAGAAGATGAAGGAAATACAAGTGCTATTTATTTGTTTATTTAAAAAAGAGACGGGGTCTCACTATTGCCCAAGCTGGTCTCAAACTCCTGAACTCAAGAGATTCTCTTCCCTCAGCCTCCCAAAGTGCTGGAATTACAGGCGTGAGCCACCATACCCAGCCCAAATGCATTTTAAACCATAGAGTTGATACTAGCATTGGTAGTCATGGCCAAATAGAGGCTTTAGAAGTATGAATGCTCTGTTGTGGAATGTTTGATATGTAACTCTTGCTACTGGGAGAGCTTCTGTAGCCCTAGGACAAGGTCCTTTTCTCAAAACTGTTCTATACATAGATTTCAGTTGTTTACTAATTTGCTATCCTGTTGCTCATTTTTCAGTATCACTGGTATCCTGTCTCCACAGACAATACTTTTATCATTTACTGCCTTCATGAAGTATTTCTGGATGAGATAGTGTGAGGACTTCTGTCATTCTCAGTAACTCCCTGTGCCATTCCAAATCCCTGATGGGCCTCACTCTTCCTTTATCTCCTCTCCAGGCTTCTTAACTACATGCCAGCATTATCACATAATCTAAATCATTTCAGGATATCATCTGCATGAACGGTTCCTATTCAAAATAAGGCTCTCTGAATGATTTACCATTCTTTTTATGAGTCTCTGGTGCCTAGATACCATGGTTTCTATAATCAGTGATGATGGTATTGAAAGAATGTGCATTCTCAAATACTTCTTAAAATATTGTTTGGCTAGATAGGAACTAGGTATTTTAACTACCAATTGTCAAATAGTAAAAGCTTTCTTTTAGCCTCAGAATTTCTGTTTTTATAAAAGTTTGGTATGCTAGCTAAGGAATGTTCTAGTTATAGCTGTCTTTGGTAAAATGACACTAACAGTACTTGGGAGGGAAGGTGGAATCATCCATGTGTACTCCTTTGTTGTATGTGTGACTCCCATGGAGAAGTTCTGTAGTTCTTCACACATTATAAAAAATGTTTTGTTGCATAAATCATAACAATGAATATATATTAAAATACCTCAGTGCAGCACATTAATTAAGTCTGCTCTCTAGGGATTTCTCGACTAGGTAAGTGAAATGGTTCACTCCTTATTTCACTTGTCTCTCAGAGAGATACATTATTTCTTGATAAAAATGGACACCAAATTGTTGGATTTGTTCATGATTTTGTTTCTGACTTTTACGTTGTAGTTGTTGATTTATCTAGGAAAGAGTGTCTGGCCTTCCTTTACCCTATAACTTCACTTCCACATATCAAATGTTGGATGTGAAATTGTCATATTCGACTACATATTGAATGTGTCAGGCTCAGTGACGAATCTTTACTATCCAACTTAAACAGGAGATTTATTGGCCAGGTGAGGTGGTTCACGCCTGTTATCCCAGCACTTTGGGAGGCTGAGACAGGTGGGTCACTTGAAGTCAGGAGTTCAAGACCAGCCAGGCCAACATGGTGAAACCCCTGTCTACTAAAAATACAAAAATTAGCTGGGCTTACTGTTGCACACCTGTAGTCCCAGCTACTCGGGAGGCTGAGGCAGGAGAATCATTTGAACCCGGGAGGCAGAGGTTGCAGTGAACCAAGATCGCACCATTGCACTCCAGCCTGGGTGACCAAAAAAAAAAAAAAAGAGATTTATTAATGGATTTTAAGTGACTTTTAAGCAACACTGCTGTGGAAGTTGCTGCCTCTTCTATTAGTACAACCAGAAATACGGCAAGTCAGCTCACCTGCATCCTCAGAGCCACAGCCGATAGAAGGGAACTGCATGACCCCCGAAGCTGTTGCCTTCCAGCTTTCGAACCACTTAGTGTGGGCTACAAGCTGAATCAACACACTAGATGCCCCATTCCTGCCATTTAATGCTGTAGAACTCTTGGCCAACACCCTGAGATCTTTTGTTAATGTTATGCCTGCTGGCAGAAGTAGCACAGTTAGGCCCTCCGCTCTGATTGACAGGTCCCAAGTCACAGGGGAACCTGAGATGGGCAGAGTATGCTGTCTGGCCTCTGGAGTTAGGAAGGCCCATAAAAGACGATTGGACTCCTTCGTATCCACCAAAAGAGTTAGAAAGAACTCTTAGGAAGAGAGAAGTAAAAACATATGAACAAAGCAGAGAATAACAACAAAGTCCCACAGTCCTAAAATTTCATTTTAGAGTGCCATTAGCTGTAGAATGTAGCATATAAAAAGATAGAGGGTGGCGTGAGGAAAAAATGTTTTGTCCTTTAACTTAATGTTCTGCCTTTTTAAAAGAATTCAAAGTCCAATTATTTTTATATGTATTACTTGGGAATAAGTATTAAAAGTGTAAAATGTTATGCTATGCACTACGACCATTGAACTATGATTTTTTGTTTGTTTTTTGTTGTTGTTGTTTTTGAGACAGAGCCTCGCTCTTTTCCCCAGGCTGGAGTGCAGTGGCGTAATCTTGGCTCTCTGCAACCTCCACCTCCAGGGTTCAAGCAGTTCTCCTGCCTCAGCCTCCCAAGTAGCTGGAACTACAGGTACACACTGCCACACCCAGCTTTTTTTTTTTTTTTTTGTATTTTAGTAGAGACAGAGTTTCACTGTGTTGCCTAGGCTGGTCTCGAACTCCTCAGCTCAGGCAGCCTGCCCACCTCGGCCTCCCAAAGCGCTAGGATTACAGGCGTGAGCCACCACACTCGGCCGAGCTGTGATTTTTAAAAGGAAATTTTTAATTAGATGCTGAAAAAGGGTATGCATATTTGAGGTACACTTTAAAATGTTTTTAAATAAGCAAATCTTAATGCAAATAGATATTGCAAACACTAAGAAAGTAAATAAATAAGATTAGTTAATTTTTAAGTTCATTTTATTTAGAGACAAGATCTCACTGTCACACAGACTGGAGTGCAGTGACATAATCATAACTTACGGCACCCTCCAACCCCTGTCCTCAAGCCATACTCTAGCCTTGGCCTCCCAAAGCCCTGGTGATACAGATGTGAGCCACTGTGCCCAGCCAGACTAATCAATTTTGACTTTTCTCTGTACTACTTTCTGTATCCAAGCATGAACTTGTGTTATTTTTGAATATTTTTTATTTCTGTGATACAAGATTTGTTATTCATTCCTGCTCTATATCTCAAGCAAGATTCAATTCGATGCATTTACTTGAGTGCCTACTATAGATGAGACGTTTTAAAACAGTATTGCCATTACAAATTATGTTTAATGATAGTGGGTAGTAAGTACTTACAGTAATAATGCTAAGCTTTAACAGTTCTTGAAACTTAAGTAAAAGGTGGTGGTACTAACACAAGCATGAAGGAATGCCACATGTGACTGGAGTGCTGCTGGGCTCCCCTGCAGCCTCAAGGGAGGAGGATGAACACTCAAGGGATAGACCAACTGAAGCAGGGAAACTTGGCCACATACTGCCTGACACAGAAGCCCAGCTGACTGCTGCATCTTACCCAGCCCACCATGCATAATAACTCGTTGAGACAACATTGAATTCCCTAAACTTCTGGGTGCTCAGTGGTGAACTGAGCAGAGGGAAGAAAGCCAGCACTCTGGGAAGGTACGCTTCACCTGCTTACATCCTGATAGAGACTAACAGTGGCAACAGAGCTGTGCGGAGCCTCGGGCCCTGGCATGGTATTCCAGCCAGAGTGGGCTCTGCTATGTGTGGGAGCAGCCCTGGCATTCAAGGATTTGCATTGAAGGCCTTGGTTGAGGATGCTGTGAAGGTGGACACTGTGTATACGGAGCAGGGACTTTGTGGGTCAAGAATTCGACATGTGGCCGGGCGCAGTGGCTTACACCTGTAATCCCAGCACTTTGGGAGGCCAAGGCAGGCGGATCACGAAGTCAGGAGATCGAGATCATCCTGGCTAACATAGTAAAACTAAACTAAAAATACAAAAAATTAGCTGGGCCTGGTGGTGGGCGCCTGTAGTCCCAGCTACTCAGGAGGCTGAGGCAAGAGAATGGCGTGAACCCGGGAGGCAGAGGTTGCAGTGAGCCAAGATCACGCCACTGCACTCCAGCCTGGGCGACAGAGCAAGACTGCGTCTCAAAAAAAAAAAAAGAATTCGACATGTGCTTGCTATGTGAGGCCAGTGAGTGAACCCGCACTCTGAGGCCCAGGATTTATAGGTCAGGACAGCCCCGCTGACTTCTTCGGCACCTGTCATAAACTCTTTTAAAGTGTTAATGTTTTTTGTATTCAGAAAAGCTCACCAATAAAAGAGGAAACTTTAGGGAAGGTTGAAAAGCAACTGTGGGCTGGCCACAGTGGCTTATCCCTTTAATTCCAGCACTTTGGGAGGCAGGAGGATTGTTTGAAGCCAGGAGTTTGAGACCAGCCTGGGCAACAAAGTGAGACCCCGTCTCTACTAAAAATTTAAAAATTAGCTGGGCATGATGGCAGCTGTAGTCTTAGCTACTTGAGAGGCTGAGGCAAGAGGATCGTTTGAGGCCAGCTCAAGGCTGCAGTGAGCCATGATGGCAACAGAGTGAGACCCTGTGTCTAAATAAATAAAGGGGAAAAAAAATGGGATTTGATAGAAGGCAGGAACATGTACAGATATTGCAATATTTTTCAAATTTGGGAAATTATAAAGATCTTAATCATACATACGGATTCTAGCATATGGACTCTTATGGATTGAATCAGGATTATTTTAATTGATTCTACTTTGTTCTACTGCATTGAAAATCATTGTTAGTATATTTAGTCTTCTCAGCTAACTTCTTATACCTAGATAACTGTCGAGGTTTATAAAGGCCTTAAAACATGAATAATACCTACACAACTGTGGGATGCTTTTGTTTTTTTAACTGAATGTATTTTAAGTCAAATTCAGTCCATATCTAAAGTCTGAATATTGTAATATTCAGATGATTAGTAGGTATAATTCTTTACTGTCTAGTCTGCATTCTGTAGTATTTGCCATACTTCTATAACTGCAACTTCTATTTGATTTCTTTTAATTTTTTATTTGTTTGTTTTGAGACAGTCTTGCTCTCTTACCCAGGCTGGAGTGCAGTGGTGCAATCACAGCTCACTGCAGCCTTAGTCTCCCATGCTCAAGCAATCCTCCCACGTCAGCCTCCAGAGTAGCTGGGACTTAAGTCACATATCACCACACCTGGTTAGTGTTGTTGTTGTTTTCTAGAGATGGGGTTTCATCATCTTGCCCAGCCTGATCTCAAACTCCTAGGCTCAAGTGATCCTCCCACCTTGACCTCCCAAAGTGCTGGGATTACAGGCATGAGCCACTGTGCCTGACTGCAACTTCTGTTTTAGAGAAAGCTGCAACTCAATAGTTAGTGGAATATTTCCTATGTATATTATACACACAAAGAAGCATTTGCCATGAAAAACCTAAACTGTGTATTCGAAAGCTTTAATATGACCACTATTATTCAAAATGGAAAGACTTTCATTCCTGCCCTCATAAAATAGAAATTCAGCTATATTTGATCATGACTGTAGAATATTACTAGAGATTGGGTCTTTTTATGTTACGTTTTGTTCAACTAGATACACCTTTTTGAGGTCATTCATATAGTTAGTGACATGTAAATGCTTTTTAACTACACACTGTTTAAACAGTGTCAACAGAGGCATAGGGTGTGGTGTTCACATTTCTGGAACCTATGGGCTGTACCCTCAGTCTGTCCTGGAACCTCTGCATTCCACCCTCGGTCTGTCCTGGCTGCTGTGAAGATGGAGTGCTGGTGGCTGGTCCTTAGCAGTCACTCCACCTCACACCCAAGCTTAGCCACATGGCCAAGCCAGTCCTGTGGTGTTTATCAAGGAAGAAGGGCCCTGGGGATTGCAGGCTCCACTGTTTGCCTCCCTAGGCATCCCCTTACTTACATACCTGGCAGGGAGGGTTAGGCAGGACAGCCAAGCACTGCATAAATCTGAATGGAAGCTGATGTCAGGTCTCTCTCCTTCTTAGCTGTGCCCCAGTATCACGCAAGGTGTTTCATGTGGCACATTCTGTGATGATGAGGTAACCGTGTTACCTTCATTTACTGAGTGCTTGCTAGGCATCACAAAATTATGGAGCACCTCCTCGTGTTGGGTTTAGGAATATAGAGCAATGAACAAAACAGACAAGGGGCTAGCTCTCCAGAATAAAGTAAATAAGATCATTTTCAATTGGTTTGTAGCCAGGTAACCTTGGACAGATTATCTTATGCTTTGCTTTTCTCATTTGTAAAATGGAGGTTATGATGGTATCTCCTTATGTGATTGATATATTAATGAGATAATAGTCACAAAACACTTAGAACAGGTCCTGGTACATGGTAAATGCTAAGTGCTCAAAAAGCACTCCCGATTATTATGAGACATAACACTGTGTGCCATGATATGGAGTAACCTGGGTAGGAGCATCAAGGTCACCTTGGAATGAGCAGTGAGGGGAAGCTGAGGAGGGAGAGCTTCAAGGTGAAACCTAACAGATGAAGTGGAGTCAGCCATGAAAAGCTCCAGGAGACACACTTTCCACGCAAAGACACCAGCTATTGCAAAGAAAAGGATGGACTTGGTGTGTTCTAGGAGCAGAGGAGAGGCCAGTGTACCTGGGATGTAGAGAACCCAGGGGCTGAGACAGATGCTTAGCACAGAGAAGAGCCAGGTGCCAGAAGTTCAGACTTCGTTCCAAGGACAGTGAGAAGCCTTTAAGGTTTTCAGCATGAGATACATGTGATCCAATCTGTGCTTTGAAAAGATCACTTCAGCTGCTCCAGATCAAATGGAATGTGGAGGTACAAGAGTAGGAACAGGAAACAAGTTAGGCCATTTGAAAAATCCAACCAGGTCAGACTGACGACCTGGACCAGAGTGCTTATGGTGAAAAGCGAAAGGTTCAGGGTCTGTTTTAGAGATATGGTTTACAGTACCAGCTAAAAATTGGATGTGGGATGATAGGAAGTGGGGTCTCAAGGATGACTGTGAAGTTGTTGGACTAGTGGTGGTGTGGTGGTTATTGAGGTGAGGGGTGACTGGGGGAGGCCAGAGTTCTAGTGATGGCCTTGTTGACATGGAGACCTGTAAGACTCCAAGCTGAAGAAGTCGAATTGGATATGTGCTTACCATGGAGGAGAGAGGTAAGCACATGACGGCCAGGCACTGGACCCAGGAAGGAATTATCTTCTCTAGTCTTTATAGAAACACCGTAAGATAAATAACATCTACCTATGGGAAACAAATTAATGAAAGCCACTTTCTAAGGTTAATTTTAAGTTAAAGGATTTTTTTCACCTTAATGTAGTAGATAGACCAGTGGAATAGGGAGTCCCAAATATATACAGGAATTTAGTTAATAAATACATACATTTCAAATCAATAGGGAAAGATGAACCATTCAATAAATGGGTAAGGACAATAGGTTAGCCATCTGGAAAAAGAAATGAATTGGATTTATACTTTAATCTTACACCAAGATATATTCCAAATGAATCAAAGATTTAAACATAAAAACTGAAATTGTAAAAGTTGTAGAAGAAATAGTGGGAGAAGTATCTTGAGGTGGAAGTTTTTTCTGTGATTCAGCATCCCTGGATCCAAAAGAAAATATTAATTAAGCCCACATGACAAAATTAAAAGTTAAATGGCAAATCGAGAATATGTATGTATAATTTGTATTACAAAGAGCCGCTCTTTCTAGTACATGAGATACTCATAGAAATTAGTAGGGAAGACTGACAACTCAGTATAAAAATGGGCAAAGGTTATGAATACACAGTTCATAAAAGGAAAATATGCTCTATGTCTCATGATTTTAAAAAAATGAATTAAAACAACACTATTATTTTTCCCCTACCAATTTTGCAGAAATCTAAAATTTTAGTAACTTTCGTTTGGTGAGGCTGAGGGGCAATAAACACTCTTCGTTTGGTGGAGGGAGAGTACATTGTCACCACTCCAGAGAGAGCACCTTGGCATGTGTATATACAGATGTGTGTGTGTGAATTTTAAACAGGTCAGCTCTTCGACCCAGCACTTCTTCTTCTTGTAATTTATCCAACAGATATACTTGTGTATATATGAAATACACGCTTATTCCTTGCCCCATTCTTTGTGATAGCAAATGGAAATGGCCTAAAGGTCAGCATTAGGAAATTAAAAATTATGGCACATGCTTGTAGTGGAATACCATGCAGCTCTCTATGTGACTACAAGAAGAAAGAGGAAACACTCAATGAACTGTCACATTGGTTACATTGAAGGAATGGTGGGATGCTTGAAATGAGCTATATTCCTGGAATATATAGAGAGAAACTTTAGAAGCATATGTGAGAAACAAGTAACAGTGATTATCTGTGAGAGGTAGCTGGGAACTAGAAGATGAAGGATGGGAGCTGGAGGGAGGGAAACTTGTCACCATATACCTTTAAATTTTGAGTCATATATATTATTCAGAAAAATGAAAGGACTTTATATATAGTTATTTATCTTGAAATTTTTAGACATTATATATATTTTGGAAAGCAGTATATATAGCAGTAGTGTTATACTCTGACCCAGTACTCCCTAGAAATTTAATTCATGAAAACTAAACAAAAAGTACACATAACAAAAGCAACACTGTTCCTCTTCATGGTAGCAATACCTATAATAATGGGGAAAATATAAGCAACCTAAATGTCAGTGTAGGGGAATTATTTAATTGAATATGACATACAGCATGATATAATGTGAAGCCACTGTGTAATATAATTAAGAAGACCATGCTGAAACATTTATCCATTCAACAAATATTTATTGTATGCATACTGTGTTTCAAACATTGTTCTAGGTGTTAGGGATACAGCAAGAAATAAGAGCCAAAATAAATAAATAAATCCATACACCATTGGAATTGCCATTATTTGGGGGAAGACTGGCCACAGACCAATAGATATAATGTAAGAAAGTAAGACCAGACGCAGTGGCTCACGCCTGTAATCCCAGCACTTTGGGAGGCTGAGGTGGGTGAAATCCCTGAGATCAGGAGTTCGAGACCAGCCTGGCCAACATGGTGAAACCCCATCTCTACTAAAAATACAAAAATTAGCCAGGCGTGTTGGCACGCACCTATAATCTCAGCTACTCAGGAGGCTGAGGCAGGAGAATCGCTTGAACTCAGGCGGTGGAGGTTTCAGTAAGCTGAGATTGCACCACTGCACTCCAGTCTGGGTGATAGAGTGAGACTCTGACTCAAAAAAAAAGAAAGAAAGAAATGATGGTTACAACTTCAAATAAAAATAAGGGACAGTGAAGGTGGAGGTCTGCTATTTTTACGTAAGACTCAAGGAAAGCCTCACTGAGAAGGTAATACTTGAATGGAGATGGGTAAGTCATGTAAATGTGTAGGGAGAGCATCTCAGCAGGGAGATCTGGTACTTGAGGATGCAAGAAGGGATCTGTTTGGCATGTTTGTGGAATGACAAGGAGGCCAGTGTTTCTGTGCATCACATACATGAAGGTCAGAGAGGTAGAAAGGGTAGGGTTGGGACTCTGATTATGAGGAGGTCTAAAAAGCCGTGACAATAAGGCCTTTGGGTTTTTTTCCACGTGTGATACAAAGCCATTAGAAAATCTGGAACCCCTGCAGAAGTGATTCTAAATGACTATGTGAGAAGCAAGAGAGTCTGAGTCCTCCATTAGGGCAAGCTGGTGGATAAAGACATGATGTACAACTGGAGATATCCAAGAGGTAGAAAGGTAATTCAACTTCGCACTCTGAGTGATTGGATGTGGGAGGTGGAGAAAAGGGAGGGATCCAGAAGGATTCTAAGGTTTGGGCAACAAGATGAATGACAGTACCATTAATGAGACAGCAAATTCAGGAGGGAGAACAGAGTTGGAGAAAGCTGAGAAGATGATGTGTTTTGTTTTAAACATGTTGAGTTTGTTGAGGGACCTGTGAGTCACAAATATCAAAAGGGAGAAAAGTAAAAATGAACCCTGTCATGTTTGATCAGAATTAGGGTAGTACAAACTCATGATTTTCAAGATGGATGGATGAATGAATAGAAGTCAGTGTGTGTGAGAGGGTGTGTATGTGCACACACTTCCCAGCTGTACTAAGAGGCCCTGGGACAGTGATACGTCACTAGCAATGAGCACACCTAGTGCCAGATAGTAGCTTTTAAATACCTGAAGGGAATTGGCAAAGTGGCTGATTCCAAGTTTGGATGAGAGAAAATACAAGATGAGCCTTGAAATCTTGTTATGTTAGAAAGTAAGACTATTCTCAAAGAATGATGGGGACATCAAAAAGAAAAAGGACACCAAAGCTAGCTTGAAAGAGTCCCCAACTAGCCAAATCTGGGGCAATTCATGCATCAAAATAAGAGATAGTTATGGATTATAAACCATTCAGTAAGACTCCATGAGTCACACTGATAGAAAAACAAATGAAAAATAAAAATGAAAAAGAATTTAAGAAAATAAATGAATTGGAAATTTGATAGGGAATAGGATATTAGACGGTTTCACAGTATCTCCCACATAATGTTTTTTAACTTCAAAAGGAAAAAGAGTAACTTATAGTTGAGAAGCCTGACAGACATCACCTTAAGTTTTCAAAAGTGAACATCATCAGTATCGGGACAAATTAAAATAATGTAATTATTTTAATACACAGAATGTAATTAGAAGCTGGCCCAGGATGCACACCTATAGTGTGCCACTCAGGGCGCTGAGGTGAGAGGATCACTGGAGTCCAGGAGTTTGAGGTTGTAGTGCACAGTGATCATTCCTGTGAATAACCACTGTAATCTAGCCTAGGCAGCATAGAAAGAGCCCATCTTAAGAAAAATGGAAAGAATGCAAAAAAAAAGAAACAAACAAAAAATAGTGCACAGCATCACTTCTGTGTTATTTTTACCAATGATACATCAACTGAATCTCAGAAGAAATCAGACAAACCCAAAATGAGGGTTCATACCCTGCAGAATACCTGAACTGTTTCCTTACAAAATGTCAGGGTTATGAAAGTCAAGGAAAGACTGAGGAACCATTCCAGACTGCAGAGTATTAAGAGACATGACAACTAAATGCAGCCCGATTCTGAACTATCTCCTTTTGCTCTAGGATGTTACCAGGGCAATGGGTGAAACATGAGTGAGTAGGAAGATTAGATGGAGGGAAGATTAGGATTCATGTCCTCCTTTTATGGCTGTAGAGCAGTTATATGGGAAAAAGTCCTTATTTGTAGGAAAAACACATAAAAGTATTTGGGAATGAAGGGGTATCATGTCAGGAAGTTACCCTCAAATAATTCAGGGGAGAAAAAAAACATGATTTTTACTGTATTTAGAACTTTTTAGTAAATTTGAGATTAAAAACTTTTTAAAGGGATGGTTTAATATATACAAATCAATAAATATGGTACATCACATTGACAAAATATAAAAACAAAAATCATATGATCATTTTTATAGATGCAGAAAAAGCATTCAATAAAATCCAGCATCCCTTTATGATAGAAACCCTCCACAAACCTGGCATAGAAGGGACATACCTCACAGTAATAAAAACCATATATGACGAACCCACAGCCAACATCATACTGAATGGGGAAAAGCTGAAAGCATTCCCCTTGATAACTGTAACAAGACAAGGGTGCCCACTGTCACCCTTCTATTCAACATAGTACTGGGAGTGCTAACCAGAACAATCAGGTACAGAAAGAATTAAAGGGCACCCAGATAAGAAAAGAGGAAGTCAAACTGTTATTGTTTCCACTCATATGATTGTATACCTAGAAAACCCTAAAGACTCCTCCAAAAGACATCTAGACTTGATAAACAAATTCAGCAGAGTCTGAGAGTACAAAATCAATGTACACAAATCAGTAGCACTGCTATACACCAGCAATGACCAAGCTGGGAATCAAATCAAGAACCCAGTCTTTCTTACAATAGCTGCAAAAAATAAAATACCTAGGAATATACTTAACCAAGGAGGTGAAAGATAAAGAGAACCTCAAAACACTGCTGAAAATGATCATAGATGATAGAAACAAATGTAAACACGACTCATCTCATGGAAGAATCACTGTCATGAAAATGATCATGCTGCCCAAAGCAACCTACAAATTTAATGTAAATCATATCAAAATACCAACATCATTTTTCACAGAATTAGAAAAAACAGTCCTAAAAGTCATAGGCACCAAAAAAGAGCCTGAATAGCCACAGCAATAGTAAGCAAAAAGAATAAACCTGGAGGTGTCATGTTACCTGACTTCAAATTATACTATAAGGCTATAGTTACCTTATATCAGCATGGTGCTGATACAAAAGTAGATACAAAGACCACTGGAAAAGAATAAAGAGTCCAAGAAATAAGGCCAAATACTTAACAGCCAATGGATCTTCAACAAAGCATATAAAAACATAAATTAGGGGAGGGACACCCTATTTAATCAATGGTGATGGGAAAACTGAAAAGCCACATGGAGAAGAATGAAACTGGATCCTCATCTCTCACCTTATACAAAATCAACTCAAGATGGATCAAAGACTTAAATCTAAGACCTGAAACCATAAAAATTCTAGAAGATAACCCAGGAAAAACTCTTCTGGACATCCCTTAAGCAAAAAATTCATGACTAAGAACCCAAAAGCAATTACAACAAAGACAAAAAAATAAATAAATGGGACCTAATTAAACTACGAAGCTTCTGCACAGCAACAGAAATAATCATCAGAGTAGACAGACAAGTCACAGAATGAGAGAAAATATTTGTAAACTATGCATCTGACAAAGGACTAATATCTAGAATCTACAAAGAACTCAAGCAAATCAGCAAGGAAAAAAGAGACAAGTAATCCCATCAAAAAGTAGGCAAATGACATGAAGAGACATTTCTTAAAAGACGATTTACAAATGGCCAAAAACATGAAAAAAAAAAAGCTCAACATCACTAATTATCAGGGAAATACAAATTAAAATCGCAGTGAGATAGCACCTTACCCCCTCAAGAATGGACATTATTTTGAAAGTTAAAAAACAATAGATACTGGAACAGATGTGGTGAAAGGGGAATGCTTAGCACTACTGGTGGGAATGTAAGTTAGTACAGGTCTATGGAAAACAGTATAGAGATTCCTTAAAGAGCTAAAAGTAGATCTACCATTTGATTCAACATTCCCACTGCTGGGTATCTACCCAAAGGAAAGTAAATCATGGCCGGGCGCGGTGGCTCAAGCCTGTAATCCCAGCACTTTGGGAGGCCGAGACGGGTGGATCACGAGGTCAGGAGATCGAGACCATCCTGGCTAACACGGTGAAACCCCGTCTCTACTAAAAATACAAAAACTAGCCGGGCGAGGTGGCGGGTGCCTGTAGTCCCAGCTACTTGGGAGGCTGAGGCAGGAGAATGGCGTAAACCCGGAAGGCGGAGCTTGCAGTGAGCTGAGATCCGGCCACTGCACTCCAGTCCGGACGACAGAGCGAGACTCCGCCTCAAAAAAAAAAAAAAAGGAAAGTAAATCATTATATTAAAAAAGACACCTATACACATATTTATTGCAGCACAATTCACAGTTACAAAGATAGGGAACCAACCTCAGTGACCATCCATCACACAATGAGTAGATTAAAAAAATCACTATACACACCATGGAATACTTCTCAGCCATAAAAAAAGAACAAAACAATGGCTTTTGCAGCAACTTGGATGGAGCTGGAGGCCATTATTCTAAATGAAGTAACCCAGGAATGGAAAACCAAATACTGTATGTTCTCACTTAGAAATGGGAGCTAAGCTGCCAGCACACAGAGGCATACAAAGTGATATCATGGACTACAGAGACTCAGATGGAGGAGAGTGGGAGAGGGTAAAGAATAAAAAAACTACCTATTGGGTACACTGTACACTACTCAGGTGATGGGTGCACTAAAATCTCAAAATCTCAGACTTCAACACTATACAATTAATCTGTGTAACCGAAAATTTCTTGTACCTACAAAAGCTATTGAAATTTTTAAAAAATAAATAAGGGTCAGAAATTAAATAAATAAAAACTTTTTTAAATGATCAGAAAAGTGAGTAGGAGGCAATCAAATGGAAATGTGAGGCCCACACTTTCTCAAAAGGTTGGCAGGAAAGAGAGGGTGACATACGCTCCCAGCAGAGACTGCACTGAGCATTTGGAGCCAGTGTGTAGAGAGGGAAGAGATACACCTAGGTTAAGTGGTGAGCACTGCAAAGCAAAATCCTAGAGGCTGTATTTTGCTGGGCACCCAGGTCCAGTGGAAAGAGCAGGCTAGGCAGGCAGCAGGAGGATGTCGGCTGGGCACGGCAGGCAGTTCCAAGGTGGGCTGGCTGGAAACAAAACTAATTTCTACCTAGGAACCTTCCTTCTCTCTGAGAAATAGGGTTGTCTTCTGAAAGTGGCTGTTGTCTGCTGTCTTAAGTACAGTAAACTGAATATGGTTAGTCTTCAAATTTGAAATTGCTTCATTGAAAAATGTATCAAAACAATTTAATATTTCTCAGTGATACTGTTCCTAAAACAGGTTTTCTTAGGATTGCAGAATTTACAAAATTACCATTGCTATTTGAAAAAGAAGAAAGCCTTGTATGTGTATGCATTTGCCAAGGCAGCTTGTTTTTTTATTTGGTAGGGTCAGAGCAGGTAGAACATGTATGCATACTTCACAAAAACAGGTGATTTATAAGCCATTGCATTAGACAGGACTGGTTTCCAAGCCAGTCAGTCAGCTTAGAATGTGAAACCCTGATTCAGAAGCGAATCACCTAAGGATGATTCAACACTGTGTTTCCTGTTGTGCCAGTAGGCCCACTACAGTAGTGGTTTACCCCCACCTCACCCAGTTCATTAGACTCTGGTCCAGTCCCACACTGGAACTATAGAGCCTGAAGACTATATGAGCAACTGTCTTCTCATTCTCCTTAGACTGTTCATGACTGATGCCACTCACCAGGCACAGGAGGGATGCTAATCCATTCCATGGAGTGGAGCCTCAGGGTTTACAGGCTTTATTCCCTCCAAGAACTCTGCCTCTGAAAGCCTGTGTGACTCCTGTGTGGGCCAACATGCCCTTTGGTGGCCTAAGGGAAGCTGTAGGACACTAAATTACTCATGGCACCACCAAAACCTGCATCTCCAGGCCCGTGTCTTGTTCTTTACTCTATACCCAGTTAGAAACCCTTGGCCCCTCAGGTTTCAGTGATGAATAGGCATGGGAAAGTGGGAATACCAAATGGCTGCTCATTTGGTAGTCAGTTGGGGAATGCATGAGAGAAAATAAGACGACAGTGTGCCCAGGGATGCTGAGCTGATGGCACATTTTGAGCAATAAACTTTCTTAGTGTAGATCCCTCCTTCCATGCTCTCTCTTTTCCTTCATTGTTCTTGTCCTAATTTACAACTTCACTAAATTCTTGCTTTCCCACTTGTATACTTTGTAGCAATATATGTTTTGGTTTGTGAACTACCTCATATTGTCCCCAAGGGCAGGAACTATGTCTTATGTCCCTTTTCCCCATGAAGGGTGAATAAATGCCTGTTGATTAACTCAACTTGGTGTAACAAGCATATATTATCTATAATGCATAAGTCTCTGAGCTAAGGACTCTGACGGGTACATAGGGAATAAGAAATATGATTCCTGCCTTCAAGAAACTTCCAGGAGAGAGAAAAGATCTCCTCAAGTTATTATAATACATAGTAAATGTGATGACAACTAAAAGACAAAAAAAAAAACGAAAAGACTTTTTAACGCAAAGAAAAAAAGGAAAAAGAATTGTTTACACCATGAGAATAAGAGAAGTCTTCATACAAGACATGGAGTTTCAGTTTGAGTTGAAAAATGATACCTAAATGAGTGGGAGTAGCAAGGACTATCAGATTCCATGAGGGGAACAGGCGGGAGCCAAGACAGATAGGGGCGTGGTAGCATCTTGATCTTAGACCCCACCACGTGTGTACCAAGAGGCATGCAGGAGCCATTGGGATACTCCCAAAGTTCTCTGGCCAGGTGAGTGACATGATTAACTGTATTCAATAAGAAGGAGCACTGTAGTAGCAACCTGCAGGAGAGGTTAGAAGAAAGGAAAGAACAGGGGTTAAGAGACAGGTTGGGAATCACCTGCCGAATCCATGTAGGTGGCAGGAAGGACAAGACCATGACAATGGGGATGAGGAGGAGAATATTAAAAAGGTGATGCGGAGGGAAAATGGACAGGTTACAGCAACTGGATGTGAAAGGAAATAGAGTACTCCCAGGTTTTGAGACTCGGTGACTGGGAGAAAGGTGGGGCATTCTTCAAGAGGGATCTCTGCATAAAGATGGTAAAGTAACAGATCTATAGAAAGAGAGATACTGGCCAGTTACATTAGCTGTGTAGTCATTGGCCTAAATAAATGCAGCAGTGATTTTATTCTGTGTACCCTAGGAAATATAGATGCATTCGTGTAACTCTTTTCAATGATAAAATTCTGGTTGATCTTCTTGAGAAGGTTTAGACTCTTTTCTTTCTTAATACCTACACCCATATAAGACATTATCTTTTAATACAACTGGCATGACGTATATGTTCTTAAAAAGGCATAATACCTTACATTTTTGGTCCATTGAGTTTTGACATGGGTGTCGGGCAATTCAATGGAGAAAGAAAAGTCATTCCAATCAGTGGTTTTGGAATGACTAGGTATCCACATATAAAAGAATTAAAGTGGACCCCTGCTTCATGCCATGTACAAAAATTACTGCAAAATGGATCACAGACCTAATGTAAGAACTAAATTTCTCAGAAGATAATGTAGGACTATATCTTCCTAACCTTACATATTAGGCAATCATAAACAACAAAAGAAAAAATATATAAATGGGACTTCATCAAAATTAAAAACTTTAATGCCTCAAAAAACAAATTTGCAAATCACTAATCTGATAGGGGACTTGTATCTGGAATATGTAAAACACACTTACAACTCAACAATAAAAAGATACCCAAATAAAAGATGGTTGAAAATTTTGAATAGACATTTATTCAAAATATGCAAATGGACAGTAAGCACATGATGATCAACATCATTAGATACTAGGGAAATGCAGATAAAAACCACAATGAGATACTACTTCACAGTCACTAGGATGGCAATCAAAAGGACAATACCAAGTGTGGATGAATTCAGATGTGGAGAAGTTGGAATCTTTGCACACTACTAATGAGAATGCAAAATGTTGCAGCCATTTTGAGAAACAGGCAGTTCCCCAAAAAGTTAAACATGGAATTACCATATAACCCAGAATTTTCACTCCTAGGTATATACTCTTGAGAATTGAAAACATATGTCCATGTAACTTCTACACAATCACTCCATACCAACATTACTCATAATGCAAAAATGTCAAAACAACTGCAATGTCTGTCAGCTGATAGAAGATAAATAAATGTGATATATCCACGTAATGGAATATCATTCAGCAACAAAAAGGAATGAAATACTGATCCATGCTATAACATGAGTGAACCTAGAAAAGATCATGCTAAGTGAAAAGAAGCTAGGCACAGAAGACCACATATCATGTGAGTCCATTTATGTGAAATAACTAGAACAGGCAAATCCATAGAGGCAGAAATCTGGTCAATTGTTGCCAGGGACTCAGGGGAGGGGAGAATAGGAGTAATTGATGGATGGAGGTTTCCTTTTGGGATGATAAAAATATCCTGGAATTAGATAGCACTGATGGTTGCAGAACATTGTGAATATACTTAATGCCACTGTGGTACACTTTAAAAGGATTAAAATAGTAAATTTTATTTTATGTGTATTTTGCTACAATATAAACAGGTCCATTCTATGGTATGTGAATTATACCTCAGTAAAGCTGTTATAAAAATAAAAGGCATAATAGCTTGTTTTAATTACCAGGGAATTGTGCTGGGGAAAAAAAAATCCAATCCCAAAAATTGTATACTGGATGATTCAATTTTTATAACATTTTTGAAATGGCAAAATTTTAAAGAGAGGACAGTTTAATGTTTTTCTGATGTTAGTCATGAGGGTTGGGAGATGGAAGGAGGTGAGTTATTAAAGGACAGCCTGAGGGACCCTTATGGTAATGGAACTGTTCAGTATTTTGGCTATGGTAGAAGGTACAGGATCCTACACAGGTGATAAAACTGTCAAACTAAATATGTGACACACATCCAAGTAAAAGAGTGGCAGGTTTTATCAATGTCAGTATACTAGTTGTGATATTGTATTATTGTTTACTAGTATATATAGTTTATACTCTTGGGGTAACTGGGTAAGGTGTACAGGGGTTCTCTCTGTGGTATTTCTTAGGACTGCATGCGATTCTACAATTAATAAAAATTTCAGTTAATAAAAAGGCAGGCTGAAAGCAATGACTCTTGCCTCCAATCCGAGCACTTTGGGAAGCGAAGGTAGGAAGATCCCTTGAGCCCAGGAGTTCCAGACTAGCCTGAGCAATACAGTGAGACCCCATCTCTACAAAAAAATTAAAAATTAGCTGGGCACAGTAGCACAGGCCTTAGTCCCAGCTATTTGGGAGAATGCAGTGGAATGATCACTTGAGCTCAGGAGGTTGAGGCTACACTGAGCCATGATCATGCCACTGCACTCCAGCCTGAGCAACAGATTGAGACCCTGTCTCAAAAAATAAAAAGGCAAGAGATAAGTATCTTTGAAAACTTGTTCCATGGGTAAACGTCTATCAAATTACAAGACGTCTTGGCCGGGTGCAGTGGCTTACACCTGTAAACCCAAGCACTTTGGGAGGCTTAGATGGGCAGATCACCTGTGGTTGGGAGTTCAAGACCAGCCTGACCAACATGAAGAAACCCCGTCTCTACTAAAAATGCAAAATCAGCTGGGCATAGTGGGCATGCTTGTAGTCCCAGCTACTCAGGAGGCGGAGGCAGGAGAATCGCTTGAACCCACGAGGCAGAGGTTGCAGTGAGCCGAGACCCGCCATCACACTCCAGCCTGGGCAACAAGAGAGAAACTCCATCTAAAAAAAAAGAGTTTTATATTCACCAGCAGTAAACAAATCAAAGTCCAGACTGGCACCAGTTGTGTCAGCGGTTTTATTTGTGTCTTCCTTAAAGACCAAGCTTGCGCAGGGTTTTGTTGTTGTTGATCTCAGCAACACAATATTTTTCTAAAATAAAGATGGTGTGTGAGTATGGAAAAGGCCTTTCTCGGCCAGACTTGGTGGCTCATGCCAGTAATCCCAGCACTTTGGGAGGTCGAGGCCGATGGATCGCCTGAGGTCAGGAGTTCGAGACCAGCCTGGCCAACGTAGTGAAACACCATAAAAATACAAAAAATTAGCTGGGCGTGGTGGCAGGCACCTGTAACCAGCTACTCAGGAGGCTGCGGCAGGAGAATCACTTGGACTGGTGAGGTGGAGATTGCAGTGAGCCAAGATTGCGCCATTGCACTCCAGCCTGATCAACAAGAGCAAAACTCCATCTCAAAAAAAAAAAAAGAAAGAAAGAAAAGACCCTTCTCAGCCGGTCGCAGTGGTTCACACCTGTAATTCCAGCATGTTGGGAGGCTGAGGCTGGTGGATCACTTGAGCCCAGGAGTTTGAGACCAGCCTGGGCAACATGGCCTAGCCCTGTCTCTACCAAAAATACAAAAATTAGCCGGGTGAGGTGGTGAAGTGCGCCTGTGGTCCCAGCTACTCAGGAGGCTGAGGTGGGAGGATCAGTTGAGCCCAGGAGGTGGAGGCTGCAGGGAGCCGAGATGACAGCACAGTACTCCAGCCTGAGAGACAAAAGGAGGATGGCCCTGTCTCAAAAGAAAAAAAGGCTGGGGTTTTTTGTCCTCTTCTTTTGGTTAAGTCACTTTTAGGAAAGTAAGATTGTTACTCCTTTAGGTTCATTGATATTTAAAAGTTTACATGTCACACTTTTATTTCAGCAAAGAGAAAATATGATTTTTAAATGAATAAAAAACACATTTCTGTGCAGTAGAAGTCGTGCTAACATCTCATGTTAAAAAGATAAACAACAGGATTAACTGTTTACTTTGGGAGTGCAGAGGCTGGTTGTTTTTGAGAAGAAGAACACAATGTCCTGCTGTCTCTGGTTTCCCGGCCGTCCTCCCAAGCCTCTGCAGGAGTGGGCGAGGCCCCCGCCCCCAATGCGTCCCCTCTCCCACCCTGCGCCGCCCTCGCCCTCGCCCCCGCCTTTTCTCAGTGGCTCCCTTGCGCTCAGGTTCCAGCCCTCTTCTCTTCTCCCCATGCTCCGTTTTTTTCTCTCTCTGTTTTTATCACTTCATCCTCTGATTTCTTCTGTTTTTTCCTTGGGTTGAGGCTTCATAAGAGATTATAAAGTGGAGGGCAGGTCTTTGTTGATCTTTAGAGCCTGCTTAAGTTGACAGTGACCTAGAATGAAACAGCCGGGCCTGACTCCGATTCCGGGAATTCTTGGTGGACTGCTAAGAACTGCTCCCATAACTCACGTAAACATCCCACATAGCCACTTAATCTGCCCTCTCAGCACATGCGTGCGCAGGCACACACGTTTGCTGTGCTCTCGCTGTCCCTCCTTCGTGTAGCTATGAAACTGAGCCAGTGAATGAAAGAAAGGGAAAACACGTAGTTTTGGAAACGAGAAAGGGACATTTAAAACTTTTTAAAAAGAGAAATTAAATTGTACTCCCACAACTTCCACTACAAATCAAGAGTTTTATTTTTTTATTCCCTGTGATTTGTTCTGTTGCCTTTACAGATAAACAAGACATGTATTTTTACAGTTTCTGAAATATTCTTTAATTGGCATAATGGACATTAAGTTGGTAAGAAAAGGAAAAAAATTCTTAAAGACAAATATTAACTTCATAATGGACTTTTGTACTTCCAACGTGAACAAGGAACCTCTTATCTGTCTTATTTTATGTTGCTGGGAATGCGCGGTGGAATGTGGTTTCATTTGGCACCAGTTTTAATCGGCTCTTCCAACATGATCCAGGCCTCACCCTCATGGCTCAGAAATGCACAGAATCCAAGTCCTGCAGAATGGCTGCTGATGCCTGAAACAGGCTATTCTGCTGCTACCCTGTTTCCCTGGAACCACTTTCTGACTGCTGCCTTGTTTTCCCAGTTGAGAGGGTTGGAGTGTGGGTGGCTAAGGGCAGGGACCCGCTGTAGACATGGTATTCTAATGATTATGTATTGCTTTACCCACAATGGAACTTTACCTTGCAAAGCAAAACAGCAGTAGCTGAATGATGAGGTCACCATTGTAAGGCCGCATCTATGTGAAATGGTATGCCCTGTGCCATTCTCAAGCACCTTCCTGTGATAACCTTCTCATAAGATTAGGCCTTTTACAAAAACGCAGACACCTGCTTCAGGACTTAGGAGAGCTGGCACTTAATGAGAGGGAACCCTATTTTCTTGTCAGTTAACTACATCTGTAACAACACGCATTTGTCTGGTAGGTGAAGGAAACTAAGATTTTGAGCGCAGAAGAGATGCAGGCACTTAACTGACTGTGAAACGAAATCACATAATCTGGATTGTGCAGGTACCCGAACTCCTAGTGCCCGTGTCCATTCATGTCGTGTGGTGTCTGCTGCCCTGCACCGCAGTCTTATAGTCATGAAAGTGGGGGTTATTTGGGTAAGTGTCTATGGGAGAAGCATTGATCTTAAACATTAAATAAGTGGAATTCACTTGGCGGACTCTTATTCCAAGAAGTTTTGAATGGCTCTCTGACTGATGGAATCAGTGCAGTTCTGAGACTTTCATTCTAAACACACATGTCCTACTTCTTCTCTGTGAGATATTTTATCATGGCTGTTCTAAGCACTTATCTAAGTTAATCACTCCTGTAGATAGCAGCATCCCATCACACCAGGTATAAGGGACCCACCAACCATGCTCAGTGCTGCATGAGGCAGAGAAGTCGCCTGCAGCCCAGGCCTTACCTCAAGATCGCTAGCAGCAGAGAGTGTGGCATACTGGATGCATACCTTTGCCTTGGCAGTGGGTATTCTGTGGCAGGACAGCAAAGGAATGTACTCAACTGCTTCCCAAAGTGTGGAAGCTCCATTTTATGAACGTTAATCACATAACTTTAAGATGTCAGATCTCTTGAGCCTGCTGTGGCCTGGCTAGCCACTGGTTCCCAGTATTTCAGAGCTTACTAAGGATGGTGCTGGTGTCTGCTGGTTGTCATGCAGAGCACAGCCACACACAGTGAGCATCTGCTCCTCAACTTGGGTGCTGGTGCCTGAGCTGCAGCTGCAGCCTTCTCTATAGATACATATCTATTTAACATTCCTTAAACAAAAATAACTGAAAGGACTTCTAGAGAGTATCCACTTATCTTATAAAAGGATTCTCAGCCCAGAGAGCTTCTGTGCCTTGTCGATAGCGGCAGAGCTGGGATCCCAGTGTTCCTGCCCTCCTGTTTTGAGTCACATTCTCCATAGAGCAGTTTGCCCTTTCCAGTTCTGTGTTAATCCGCCCCGTTCTCACTTGCATCCTGCCTCAAGTCACTTGAGCAGCCTCTGGGTTCTTCCACAGCTCCCTGTTCTCTGAAATGAGGCCCATCCTATGCCTGATGCCGGGGCTGCTCTATACTCTTCACACCCACTCACCTCCTCCGAACCTCAGGCCAGCGCAGGCACTCTGTCCCACATCCCTTACCCACAACTATGCTCTCCAGTCTCTACCTTGAAATGTTTCTTGAATGTGTTCTCACATGCTGACAGAAACCAAAGAGGCAAAGAGGGTGGCAGCATCTGAGGACTGGGACCAGGCATGGAGAGGAGGGCACCAGGATGGACTTCGAAGCCCATGTCTCATCCTGAGGCAGCCACTACCAGGGTTGCAAGTTTCTCAAGATAACTGGAAAGTTGAATTTTATATAAAGTCTTCCAGTTCTTAATTTTAGTTACTAGTTTCTGAAAACTTTAACACTATGTAAACAAAAGAAAACATGCTAGCCAATGAGCACTACTTTGCACCTTCACTCCTTCCTTTCAGGCATTTGTCATTGATTAGGGCGGTGGATTGATTAGACTCCCACTGGGTCTAAAGAGACTGTCTAAAAGTTCTCTCTTCAAGCGAACTCCTCACAAAACCCTTTCCCTCACCAATGCTGTTATTCCCTTCCTTCCAAGAGAAAATAATTTTTATCACATTTTTAATTTTTTTCTAAATATAAGTTTAATTTTAAAGTAAGAATAATGCAATAAATAGTCTTTCCTCTTATCCCTGCTTTCTCCTATTGCTATGGTCTGAATGTTTGCATCTCCCCCAAAATTCATATGTTGAAATATTCACCCCCAAGATATTTAGGGGGTGGGAACTTTGGGATTAACATCCTTTTAAAGGAGGCCCGAGAGAGTCATTAACCGTTCCACCATAGGAGGTTGCTTCGAAAAGACAGCCGTCTATGAGGCAGCGGGCCCTCGCCAGATGCCAAACCTGCTGGTGCTTTGATCTGGGACTTCCCAGCCTCCAGAACTGTGAGCAATACATTTCTATTGTTTATGACCCCCCTAGTCTGTGGTATTTTTGTTAGAGCAGCTCAAATGGACTAAGACACCTATCTTGTCTTTCTCTCTTATTATCTTCTAGCCTCCTTCCAGTGTCTCAGCCATGGAAAACCTCTTTCCCATCCTAGGATTTCATACATGCTATGCTCTCTATTTTCAGTGTTCTCTCAGCCTTTGCATGACTCGTTGCTTCTCTCTGTTTAGGCTTAGCTTAAAGATCACCTTCCTTTAAGAAGCCTTCCCTGACAACCCTGACTAGACCATCCTACCACCCCATGCTGTCTCTCCCAGCACTCTTTATTTCCTTTCTAGCACTCACACAATCTGTGGTTGCACATTTGTGTGTGATTGGTCTCTCTTGCCAAGGAGCACAGACGGCAGGGACAGTTTGCCCACTATCGTGTACCTAGCGCCTCACAGAGGGCCTATCTAGGAGGCAGTCCTGTTGTATTTAGCACATGAATGAAGAGATCATTGATTTACTAGAAACCCTAAGAAGGCCAAGGCACTGTTTTGGAGCACAATGACAAACCCCCAAGTGTTTTTATTATCAAGGATCTTATGACACTTATTTCATGGCTGTGCAGCCCTTCATGCCTCACTGCGTGTGTTGTACTTCCATTATCTGGCTTGGCAATTTTGTACTTGGCTCATTTCTTGTGTTCAAACAAATCAAGATGTCTCAAGAAATAACAACTCAAGCTTAAGTCTACAAATTCAGAATGAATAGTTTCCAAATACTCTCAAGACTTATAAATAAGGACAAAAGACCCATTTTGTTTTCTCACACGACACATGCTAATCATCTAGAGAATATTTATTTCCAATGGGAATAAATCGAAGAAACAGAAGACCAACTTTCAAAATAGCAGAATGAGGACACAGTGAATTCTCTGTCCAACAAACATTTAGCTGGAGAAAATTATGAAAGACAAGCATTTAAAATCTCTAGAAATTGTCCTCAGGGTATACAGCAAGTGGAGAAACATTCCATGAATGGAATCAAAAATAACTACTAAATCTAAGTGAGAACGGCAAGTCTATGGCCTGTGAGCCACAACCCACTCCCCCACCATCCAAACTCATTTTATAGAAACTAACCTGGGGCTCTA
Source organism: Colobus angolensis palliatus (assembly GCF_000951035.1). Classification (NCBI taxonomy): domain Eukaryota; kingdom Metazoa; phylum Chordata; class Mammalia; order Primates; family Cercopithecidae; genus Colobus; species Colobus angolensis. The sequence goes on along the minus strand of NW_012115633.1, from coordinate 3,445,417 downwards.
CTCCAGGGAGTCCCCTCTTCCCCCAGCCTCCAGTGTAGGGTACATTTCACCCTTCATGGCCAGCCTTCAGCATCTCTCATCACCCACCAAATGAGTCAGGCCAAGATTACGGACCTGATTGTCCCACTCCAGCTCACCCGTAGGTTGGAGGCTTCATGCTAGAGAGGCAAGCCCAGAAGACTAGTTGGGGGAGGTGAGAAGCAGGCAATAGAAACTGCATTTGGGGAGGTCCAGATGTTTGATTTCGCCGATGAAGATTTCAAACCAGCCATTATAACTATGTTCAAAGAACTAAAGGAAACCATGTCTAAAGAATTAAAGGAACATATGTTAATGTTAACAATGTCTAATCAAATAGAGCATCTATAAAAAGATACAAACTATGAAAAGAACCAAATAGAAATTCTGGTGTTGGAAAGAATAACAATCAAAGTGAAAAATTTACCATAGGGGCTCAATAATAGATTTGAGATGGCAGAGCAAAGAATTCGTGGACTTGAAATTAAGATAATGAGGCAGGTCATGGTAGCTCACGCCTGTAATCCTAGCATTTTGGGAGGCCAAGGCTGGTGGATCACTTCAGCTCAGGAGTTCGAGACCAGCCTGGGTGACATGGAAAAACCCCATCTCTACAAAAAACACACCAAAAAATTAGCTGGGTATGGTGGACTTGGGAGGCTGCAATGGAAGGATCACTTGAGACGGGGAGGTCGAGGCTGCAGTAAGCCAAGATTGTGCCACTGTACTTCAGCCTGGGTGACAGAGTGAGACCCTGTCTCCAAAAAAATAAAAAAGAGAGAAATTAAGATTATGTAATCTGAAAGAGAGAAAACAATGGAGAAAATGAAAGAGAACCTCATAAAAATGTTGGACATGATTAAGTGCACCAAAATGTGTGTAATGAGAGTGCCAGAAAGAGAGAGGATGATGCAGAAAATATTTGAAGAAATAATGGCTGAGCACTTAACAAATTTGATGCAAAATTTTAATAAGTTAAAATGTGTAATGTATTTAATAAGTTAAATACGTTAATACGTTAAAATGGCTGGGGGGGCAGAGCAAGATGGCCGAATAGGAACAGCTCCAGTCTCCAACTCCCAGCGCGAGCGACACAGAAGACCGGTGATTTCTGCATTTTCAACGGAGGTACTGCGGTCATCTCACTAAGGAGTGCCGGACAATCGGTGCTGGTCAGCTGCTACAGCCTGACCAGCGAGAGCTGAAGCAGGGCGAGGCATCGCCTCACCTGGGAAGCGCAAGGGGGAAGGGAATCCCTTTTCCTAGCCAGGGGAACTGAGACACACAACACCTGGAAAATCGGGAAACTCCCACCCCAATACTGCGCTGTAAGCACACCGGCACAGCAGGAGATTTTACCCACACCTGGCCGGGAGGGTCGCACGGCCACGGAGCCTCCCTCATTGCTAACACAGCAGTCTGCAGCAATCTAACCGCAAGGCAGCAGCGAGGCTGGGGGAGGGGCGCCCACCATTGCTGAGGCTTAAGTAGGTAAACAAAGCCGCTGGGAAGCTC